>NW_027592357.1:0-56799 GCF_964213995.1 Mustelus asterias
GCTTCCCTCCCCATTTCCCCATGGAAATCCCTGAGAAATAGCAAACGTGGGCCCACAACACGTCATTATTTGAAACGGTCAGACAGAAACTTATCAGAGAGAGCATTTTAATCCCCATTCATCCCCAGACGGGGAAACAGAGCAGAGATCAGGACAGATTATCCAGAGTAGGAGAGACCGGGGCAGAGATGGGGTATTGGATATATATATAGATCTGGGGGGAAAGCAAGAGAGACACAGAGGGGGCTGGACAGGTTCAGAGATAGAGGCAGAGAAAGAGAGAAACAGCACGAGAAAGAGGGAATCAGAGAAGGGTGTGACTGTGCTCGAAGTGGAAGGTTCCCTGTTCAGATCGAATGTACAAACAGCACCAATGCTGGAGTGACTTATTATTTTCATTTGCGGAGGGGGGGGAGAAATGGAGGGGAGAGAGAGGGAGATGTGTGGTTCCCTCATTTCCCACTCACTTTACCCCAATCCTCACTTCAAAATCACTTTGTATCTGGCCCTGTTCAAGCTGTGTGTGTGTGTGGGATCTTGCTGTGCACTCATGCTCTGTCCCCCTGCCCCATATTCCTCACACTATGACAGAGCCCCATGCTTTAAACATAAAAAGATGGAGGGGAAGGAGGGTGGAGTAGAGAGAGAGAGAAACTGGGTGAACAGAGAAGGGGTGGGGAGTGTTGGGGGTCAGTGGAGGGAGGGGTGGGGGAAAGAGACAGAGGCTCTGGGGGTGGGGGGTGTCCTCCTGCAGTGTGGGACTCCCTGTGGGATCCTGATTGCAGCATTCCCAGTCTCTCTCTCTCTCCCTCTCACTGTGAAGCACTCGGGAGAGAGAGGGAGCTGAAATTCAAATTCCTGAGCCTGGGGGAAAGGCTTGTTCTCAATCCCAGAGTCCTGCTTGTGTTTTCAGACAGGGCGCTGGGATTTGTGGGTGTGGATGGAGAAGATTGTTCTGTTTAACTGGGGGGTGGGAGAGAGGGGGGGTTTGTTCTTTCTACCTGAGGAATAATGCAGCCTCTGTGACTAGGCCGCACTTCACGGCCTAAATCTCAGCAGCACTTTTGCATTCGCTTAATTCCCCAACAGGGTTTAAGTGGCTGAATTCAATGGTTCAATAAAATGTGCAGCAGCCGCTTCAGGGTGGGATTGTGGGTTTTCCTGCTCCCGCCCCCCCTCTCATTTCCCTTTTGATTGTGAGTTTTATTTTAAACGGTCAGACAGAAACTTAGAGAGAGCATTTCAATCCAGATTCACCTCGAGGGAGAGAAACAGAGCAGATATTAAGGACAGGTTATCCAGAGACAGGAGCAGAGACGGGGTATTGGACAGATATAGATCTGGGGGAAGTGTGTAAGAGACGGAGAGGGAGAAACAGAGGGGGGGGGGGGGTGCGGGGAGGGGAGAGGTGACTGATAGAAGTGGGAACTTCACTGGGGCCTCCTGTGTTTATTCACTGGCCTGTCTCTGGAGTAAAGCCCCCAGAATGCTTTGACGTGTTTAATAAATTCAATATCGGGACAGTCAGGAAGTTCATTGCATTTGAAACGTGTTCCCATTTTGTCAGGGTTTAATAATGAGGAGGTGAAAATGAATGTTTCCCCCACCCCCCCCCCCCCAGTGAGATTGTGAATTTCAGCAAGTCCTGGGATCTTGCTGTGCCTTTTATTGTTTTTAATCAGCTTTTGTTTTGTGTTTAATCAAATTTCACTTTATTTTCCCTTTCTCTCTTCCAAGGAGAATTCCTTTGGAAACTTTGGCGATGCAGAGAGCGAATAGTTTTGCCGTGAGGAATCCTCGGACAAGAGCTATAACCAGAGAGAAAAATATTAATAAAAGTCCCCGTGTCTTTGTCGTTCATTTTTATTCACAGATAGACTGGTGGGGCTTTTACACTGAGGGTTAGTGGTCTGTGTGTCAGGGGGAGGGGGTATTCCCAGTGATCCCTGCTCCAATGTAATCCCACAGATTTCAATCCCTCTCCCTGAAGCTCTGTCTGTGCAACTCCCCCATCCTCAGAACTGTTTCTCCACATCTTTCCAATCCCTGTCTCTCCCCATCCTTTATACCTCAGCCTCTCACAATGGCAGCATCTTTCCCTTTTTCTCTCCTTCTCTCTATCTTTCACTCTCTCTCTGAAACTTTGTCACTCTGTCTTGCCAAAGCCCCACTTTCTATTTATCTCGACATCTCACTTTGTATCTCAGCCTCTCTGGACATCTCTCTCTCTCTCTGTGGATCATTTTATCTCAATCACAGCAGCCTCCTCTCCTTCTCTCTCTCTATCTCTGCTCCCTCTCTGTGACTCATTCTGTCTGAAGTACAGCAGCATTCTCTCTCACTCCCCATCTCTATATCTTTTCACAATAACTTCATTGCAGTGTTAATGTAAGCCTACTTGTGATTAACAAATAAAATTTTAACTTTAACTCTGCTTTTATTTGTCTCTTATCTCTCTCTATCTCCTTCACTCTCTCTATCTGCTTCCCCCTCTCTCTGATCTCTGCTTCCTTCTCTGTGAATCAGTCTGAATTACAGTCGCATCCTCCCCATCTCCATCTCTCTGATCTCTGCTTCCCCCTCTCTGTGAATCATTCCGTCTGAATTACAGCAGCATTCTCTCTATCTCCATCTCTACTTCTCTGTCTCTCTCTATCTCTCTCTCTCTCTCGTGGGGGACGGGCCCGATCACAGGTTTGCTGTTCACAAGCAGCAAAGGCCCAGGAACGCAGAGGGAGGGAATCGGGGGCAATTCAGAGGGATTCAGCACTGCTGAAAGGGGGGAGTGTGTAATACAGGGGCTTGTTCAGAGCCAGGGGCTATTAGACAGAGAGGGAAGGGGCCGGTGGGGGAGGCTGTTGTACAAGTGGGGGGAATATTATAACACAGGCTGACCAGAGTCAGGGGTTATCAGAGAAAGGGGGCAATGGAGATGGGGGGGAAGAATCAGACAGGGGGTCTGTTGTACAGGATGGGGGTGGGGGATGTTATAACACAGGCTGCTCAGTGTCAGGGGAATTAGTCATTTGAACGTTAATGTTTAAAATGGGCAGAGTTTCCACATCCAACTCCACCAGGAGCTGTTTACAGGGGGGTGGTGGACGGGGATGGACGCGCGGTGGGGGGGGGGAGGGGGGGTACTAATTAGAAAGGGGGGGATCTGTCAGTCCAGAGGCTGTTCACAGGGAGGGAGTGGGAATTTGCCAGGTTGAGAGGGGAGGCGGGGGGAAAGAGGGATATTCAGCTGGGGGGCTTTGAAGATGGTTTGGGCAGTGGGGGGAGCGGGGTACGGGGCTCAGAGGGAAGGATCGGGAGATTTAGAGGGATTGTGAGGAGGGACGACAGAATTGGCTGGAGTCGGGGGGGGGGGGAATTGAGAGGGATAAAAGGGGGAGAGTGGAGAGGGAGACTCAGGGATTGTGGTCGGGAATTAGAGGGATTCGGGGATTTAAGGGTCTCATGGGGACTTTGGGATTTAGCGGGGCTGAGAGGGAGGGAATCGGGGGGAATTGAGGGGGATTCGGGAAGGGGGGGCTTAGAGGGGGATTTCTGGGGTTCTGAGGGATACAGGAGGGATTGGGGGGCTTACGGGGATTACAAGACATGGTTTGGTGCTCAGACAGATTGAAGGGGTGGGATTGGAGAGGGAGCAGGATTCGGGGGCAGAGGAATGTGGCGAGGGTGGGTGCGATCTCGGGAGACATTCAGGGGGGATTCTAGAGGAATCTCAGGGGCTTAGAATATGGGGACGGTCTGGATGGGGTAGGGAGTCAGAGGGAGATGGCGGGGGGGGGCGAGTCGGGGTGGAGGGAAAGGGATTGAGGGCGGGGTGGATTTATAGGGATTTGGGAGGGGGGAAGTTCAGAGAGGGATTGAGGGTGGGGCCTTGCATCAGGGTTAGAATTGGGGGGGTGTCGAGCGATTCGGAGCGGGGGGGTTGACTCAGAGGGATTCTGGGGTGGGGAGGACTGAGGAAGGATTGGGTGCAGGCGTCAGGGGGGCTTGGGTTTGGCAGGGGGGCAGAGGGAGCCTTTGGGGGGGGGGGCTGAGGAATTGGGGCAGGAACTTGGAGGATTCAGGGGGCTGAGAGTCAGATTGGCGGTGGGTGTCAGAGAGATTGAGCGGGGGGAGGGGGTGCTTACAGAGTCGGATGAAAGGAGATGGGGCAGAGGGACAGGGAATCAGGTGGGGGAAAGAGGAGGTTTGGGGGGGATTAGTGGAGATTGAGGGCGGGGGGTTGAGAAGGATTGGGAGTGGCTCAGAGGGCTTTGGCGGTGAGTTCCTGAGAGAGAGTGAGTGGGGGGGTGATTAGAGTGGGATTGGAGAAGATTGGGCAGAGAGGATCGGGGGGGAGGGGCCGAGAGGATCGGGGGGGAGGGGCCGAGAGGATCGGGGGGAGGGGCCGAGAGGATCGGGGGGAGGGGCCGAGAGGATCGGGGGGAGGGGCCGAGAGGATCGGGGGGAGGGGCAGAGAGGATCGGGGGGAGGGGCAGAGAGGATCGGGGGGAGGGGCAGAGAGGATCGGGGGGAGGGGCAGAGAGGATCGGGGGGAGGGGCAGAGAGGATCGGGGGGAGGGGCAGAGAGGATCGGGGGGAGGGGCAGAGAGGATCGGGGGGAGGGGCAGAGAGGATCGGGGGGAGGGGCAGAGAGGATCGGGGGGAGGGGCAGAGAGGATCGGGGGGAGGGGCAGAGAGGATCGGGGGGAGGGGCAGAGAGGATCGGGGGGAGGGGCAGAGAGGATCGGGGGGAGGGGCAGAGAGGATCGGGGGGGGGGCAGAGAGGATCGGGGGGAGGGGCAGAGAGGATCGGGGGGAGGGGCAGAGAGGATCGGGGGGAGGGGCAGAGAGGATCGGGGGGAGGGGCAGAGAGGATCGGGGGGAGGGGCAGAGAGGATCGGGGGGAGGGGCAGAGAGGATCGGGGGGAGGGGCAGAGAGGATCGGGGGGAGGGGCAGAGAGGATCGGGTCTGTCGGTGGGGGTGGGATTTGGGTCTGGGGGTGGGGTTTGGGTCTGTCGGTGGGGGTGGGGTTTGGGTCTGTCGGTGGGTGGGATTTGGGTCTGGGGGTGGGGTTTGGGTCTGTCGGTGGGGGTGGGGTTTGGGTCTGTCGGTGGGGGTGGGGTTTTGGGTCTGTCGGTGGGGGTTGGGTCTGTGGGTGGGGGTGGTGTTTGGGTCTGGGGGTGGGGTTTGGGTCTGTCGGTGGGGGTGAGGTTTGGGTCTTCGGTGGGGGTGGGGTTTTGGGTCTGTCGGTGGGGGTGGGGTTTTGGGTCTGTCGGTGGGGGTGGGGTTTGGGTCTATCGGTGGGGGTGGGTTTTTGGGTCTGTCGGTGGGGGTGCGGTTTGGGTGTGGGGGTGGGGGTTGGGTCTGTCGGTGGGGGTGGGGGTTGGGTCTGGGGGTGGGGTTTGGGTCTGTTGGTGGGGTTTGGGTCTGTTGGTGGGGTTTGGGTCTGTCGGTGGGGGTGGGGTTTGGGTCTGGGGGTGGGGTTTGGGTCTGTCGGTGGGGGTGGGGTTTGGGTCTGTCTGTGGGGGTGGGGTCTGTCGGTGGGGGTGGGGTCTGTCGGTGGGGGTGGGGACAGGAGTTCAGGAGCTGGGGAGGGGCTCCCTATGGATAGGGCTGGGATTTGGTGGGGGGGCGAATCCTGGTGGGACTGGAGGGTCTCAGAGGAATTGGTCAGGGCGGGTCTGAGAGGGGGAAACAGAGCGGGGGGGGGGAAACAGAGCGGGGGGGGGGGGGGTTTGGGTCTGTCGGTGGGGGTGAGGTTTGGGTCTGTCGGTGGGGGTGGGGTTTTGGGTCTGTCGGTGGGGGTGGGGTTTGGGTCTGTCGGTGGGGGTGGGTTTTTGGGTCTGTCGGTGGGGGTGCGGTTTGGGTGTGGGGGTGGGGGTTGGGTCTGTCGGTGGGGGTGGGGGTTGGGTCTGGGGGTGGGGTTTGGGTCTGTTGGTGGGGTTTGGGTCTGTTGGTGGGGTTTGGGTCTGTCGGTGGGGGTGGGGTTTGGGTCTGGGGGTGGGGTTTGGGTCTGTCGGTGGGGGTGGGGTTTGGGTCTGTCGGTGGGGGTGGGGGTGGGGTCTGTCGGTGGGGTTAGGGTCTGTCGGTGGGGGTGGGGACAGGAGTTCAGGAGCTGGGGAGGGGCTCCCTATGGATAGGGCTGGGATTTGGGGGGGGGGGCGAATCCTGGTGGGACTGGAGGGTCTCAGAGGAATTG
This sequence comes from Mustelus asterias, assembly GCF_964213995.1. NCBI lineage: Eukaryota > Metazoa > Chordata > Chondrichthyes > Carcharhiniformes > Triakidae > Mustelus > Mustelus asterias. The sequence continues at coordinate 6,198 of NW_027592357.1, forward strand.
GTCAGGGCGGGTCTGAGAGGGGGAAACAGAGCGGGGGGGGGGGAAACAGAGCGGGGGGGGGGAAACAGAGCGGGGGGGGGAAACAGAGCGGGGGGGGGAAACAGAGCGGGGGGGGGAAACAGAGCGGGGGGGGGGAAACAGAGCGGGGGGGGGAAACAGAGCGGGGGGGGAAACAGAGCGGGGGGGAAACAGAGCGGGGGGGGAAACAGAGCGGGGGGGAAACAGAGCGGGGGGGGGGAAACAGAGCTGGGGGGGAAACAGAGCGGGGGGGGAAACAGAGCGGGGGGGGGAAACAGAGCTGGGGGGGAAAGAGCTGGGGGGAGATTGAGAGAGATTGAGAGGGAGAGAGAATGAGAGGGAGAAAGTTTGAGAGAGAGAAAGATGGAGAGGGAGATTGAGAGGAGGCTGCAAACAGAGAGAAAAGCAGGGCTGAGGCGGGAAAGGTGCAGACAGAAAGTGAAGAGGTTCATACTCACCATCGCACATGTTTTCCCTCGGTGATCTCTCCAACTCCTTCCATCCCCTCTCCCATGGTGGGGAGAGAGATCCAGGAACAGGGGCTTTGTGCTGGGAAAGGGGGGGTTAAAATATCAGAGCTGGAACTCCATGCAAGCACACACTGACTCACTCACTCACAAAGACACAGCTTACCTGATACTTACCAACCCACGTGGAGAGAGAGACTGGACAAAGGAGCCTCAGCCTTTTTATAACCTCACTGAGTCACTCAAACTGTCCACACCTCCCCAATCACCCCCCCCCCCCCCATCCAACCACAGCTCCTACACCTCACCTGAACCCACCTACTCCAGGTATGGGCCAATCCAACACCAATCTGTCTCTGAGTGTGTGTGTGTGGGGGGGGGTGTTTGTGTGTGTGGGGGTTAGTGAGCACCAGGCAAATGGTTCATCCCAAGGCTCTCCCTCCCCCCACTCCCAGCTTCACATCACCAGCACTGGGAGCTGAGAGAAGATGGATTTAAATGAACCAGCAGCCCTGCACTGCCAGAGAGAGAGAGAGAGGCCAGGTCTGAATGTGGATTGTACAACTTGTTCATCCAGGACTCCATCCGCTACAGGTTTGCACCCTTTGCTGATTCTTGCAAAGTTCACTTTTCCTTAAGTTGCCTGAGCTGAAACAATATCTTGCAAAGTTCTTTGTTGCTGCGTTTACAAATCCCACTTCTGATTTACAATGCTGTGTGTCCGGGTGTGTGAGTGTGTGTGTGTGCCCTGTGCTTCATGGTTAATGATTCACCACTGATCAGAGCTGCAAAATAAAGCGTTTAGCCTTTTTTTAACAGAAGCACTGGCTGGGGGAGGGGAGGGAGAGAATGAGAGTGAAGTTTCTGTCTGATAAATGCTGGAAATGTGTCTTTAACCAGCAGCTCTGCAGAGAGACAGATGCAGGATTTTAAACTCTCTGGGAGCTGCAGGCAGGAACTCACACACACACACACACACACACAGATAGACATCAGCTCCTGTTTCACACCAACAACCAGGCTGGAGTCTATGCAGCTAATTTCCATCCAGAAATGTACTTGATCCATGAAGTCAGTGAGGGTTACATTCCCATGACTTCCCATTCAGTCCAATCCAGTTCAGTTTGTTGGAATGCAGTGTGGGAGCCTCTGAGGGAGTTTGGCTCTGGGGGGGGGGGGGGTTCAATTTTCTCTCATTCAATCTCTCCTGTCTTCCACCCTCTCACAGACCTTCCTTTCGTCCTTGTCCCACCCGCCGCTTTCTCCAAACCTGTTACATTTCTAACTTTCCCCAGTTCACAGGAAAGGTCACAGAGCTGAAATGTTAACTCTGTTTCTCTCTCTCTCTGCACAGATGCTGCCGAACCTGCTGAGTTTAATTCCAGCATTTCCCTGTTTTCTAAGATTTCACAGAATAGTGTTGGTGCAGGAGGAGGCCATTTGGCCCATCGTGTCTGCACCAGCTCTCCCATGTGGATTGAGTGGACAGAAACAAGGAGTTGGAATAAATGGGTTCTTTTGGGTTGACAGCCTCTAACTAGTGGAGTACAGCAGGGATCAGTGTTGGGGTCTCAGCTATTCAGAATCTATATCAATGATATGGATGTGGGGATCAAATATAATATTTCCAAATTTGCAAAAACTGGAAAACTCGGTGAAAATCTGAATTGTGAGGAGGATGCAAAGATGTTTCAAGGGGATGTGGAGAGGCTCAGGGAGCGGCCAAAGGTTTGCCAGCTGGACGCCAAGGTGGAAAAATGTGAGGTTATCTAATTTTGTAGGAAAAACAGACATTAAGACAACTTCAAGATATTTTGATGTCCTTGTTGATGAGGCACTGAAAGCGAAGATGAGAGCAGTTAAGATAACACATGGTATGTTAGCCATTATTCTAAGAGGATTTGAGTGGAGGAAAAAGATGTCTTCCTGCAATTATATGCAGCCTTGCTGAGACCAACCTGGAGTATTGTGTACAGGTTTGGTCTCCTGGCTGAAGCAAAGATGTACTTGGCATGTAAAGAAGGTTCACTAAAATAGGTCCAGGGACAGATGGGTTGTACTATGAGGAACAAAAACACTTTATTCTCAGGCCTTTAGAAGAATGATCGCTGAACTTATTCAAACCTACACTAATTTATGGGGTTCAATAGGCCAGATGCAGAAAGGATGTTTCCCCTTGCTGGAGGGTCTGAAACCTGGGACACAGTCTGAGAATAAGGGGCAGTTATTTAGGCTGAGATGAGGGGATATTTGTTTCCCATTAGAATGCTGGTGAATCAAGGAATGCAGGGATAATGCTGGAAATGGTGTTGAAGCCGAGGATCAGCCATGGTCACATTGAATGATGGAGTGGATTTGAAGGACAGAATGGATGACTCCTGCTCCTGTTTCTTAACATTCTTACTGCAATAGGAATGGAAGGTAAGAGTAAGAAGGTTTTGCTGCAGCTTTACACGACCTTCATTAGATCACAACTGGAGAAATGTGTATAATGTTGAGCTCTTTACTTAAAAAAGGATAGAATTGTACTGGAACCAGTTCAGAGAAAGTTCACTCAGCTGATTCCTGGGATGGAGAGGTTTATTTTACGAGGAAAATTTGAGCAGATTGGAGCAATATCTATGAAAGTTCAGAAGATTAAAAGGTTACCGCGTTGAGGGGATGAGACAGGGTGGTTGCTGAGAGGCTGTTTCTTCTTGTAAGAGAAACCAGAACAAGGGGACAGATTTTAAAATGTAATTGTCAGTCCCTTAAGACTGAGATGAGGAGAAATTTATTTTTTAGATGGTGGCTGGTCAGTGGAATTCTCTTCCCTGGAGACTCGTGGCGGCAGAGTCATTGAATATATTCAAGGCTGAGTTCAGAATGATATTGGATTGAGAAGCGAATCAAGGGTTACGGGGAAAAGAGTTGAGACTATAATTAGATCAGCCGTGATGGAGTATGCTCGAGGGGCTGAATGGCCTTCTGCTGCTCCTAGTTATTTTGTTCTTATCCCAATACGTCCTTCAGACTGCTCTCTGTGACCAGTGATGGATCACAAGCTCTATGTTTTGTCCTCACCAGACGCTCTCCTGTGCCCATTCATTAGGCCACCCACTCAACCCATCTCACCAGCAGTAATTACCCACTCTGCCCCCAGGCCTTCCTGATCCAGCACTTCATCTTCCATTGGCGTAAGGATGGCAAGACCTGGATGTCTCCACTCTTCTTCACTCATTCCCTGATGATGTTTGCTCTCTTTCCAAACACACACATTGTTACTCACTCATCAAACACATGCAGTAGCCCAGGGTTGTCCAACGTGTGGACCAAGGGGCGAATGTGATCCTCGAAGCCCCTCAATGCGGCCCCCGGAGCGAGTTTCCAGAATCTCAGTCACACAGTTCAGTTTGAATGGAAGAATCTGCATGGAGCTGCTCCTCCAATCACATCCCGTTTCTTTCCCATGTTTGCTGCTGATAGGATTTTGAGCCAATCTGCAGTAAATGTGGGAGAGAAACAATTTGTGATTGATGAGGATTAAACTCTAATAATCATCTTTATTTATTACTCATTATTGTGCTCAGCAAGTTGTTTCTTTTCATATCTCAGTTTAGTTTTCCATTGAAATTTCTGCTGTGCCAAACTTTATCATTCTGAAATTTACTCATCGGCCCCTTGAGTGAGAAAAACATTGACGTGTGTTTGCCCAGTGAATATGTTGGTCAACCCTGCTCTAGCTATGCTGGTGTCAGCCTAACGGACATGTCTCTGACAGTCAATGCTGCTGCCTTTGCATTGTAAGAGTTTTAACAACACCAGGTTAAAGTCCAACAGGTTTATTTGGTAGCAAATACCATTAGCTTTCGGAGCGCTGTGTGGAGTTTGCACGTTCTCCCATGGTCTGCCTGAGTTTCCTCCGGGTGCTCCGATTTCCTCCCACAGTCCAAAGATGTGCGGGTTAGATGGATTGGCCGTGCTAGATTGCCCCTTGGTGTCAGGGGGACTAGAAGGGTAAATACATGGGAACAAGGCCTGGCTGGGATTGTTGTTGGTTAAAGCTCAATTGGCCGATTGGCCCCCTTCCGCACTGTGGGGATTCTATGATTGTATCGAGTTAAAGAGGACTAATGTTCAGTTTTATGTGCAAAAAATGAGATGTGTCCCAAGATCTGTAGGTTAGGGGGATTCGCAAGGTAAATGCTTGGGGCAACGGGGATAGGGCAGTTTCTGGGTCTGGGTAACATGCTCGTTTGGAGAGTCAGTGCAGACTCGATGGACCAAATGACCTCCTTCTGCACTGTCGGGATTGTATGCTGAGCAAAGTTGCCAATTGATAGCAAAAGGAAGAATCTTCTGGCTATATCCTTGCCCCGTTCATGAGTGGAAATATCCCAGTTTGTCATGAATGGCACCAGATGGTCTGTCACCCAGATCCACATCAAGGCAGGTGAGAGACCACCTACAGTGGGAAAGGCTGAGGTCGGGAACAAGTGAGGGAGAAAGGGAAAGAAGTGGAATGACAAAGGGGAATGGATCGAGAGAAAGATACATTTTAACAGCAAAGGTGACCAAGGAATTAATAGAGAAAGGGAAACAATAATAGAAGATAGAGATGATGAAAAAAAGACAGATGTGCAGACAACCAGGGACAAGCAGAAAGAGGGAGCAAGTCAGATCCACAGGAAAATACACAAACAGAGGTAGAGAGAAAGAGCGAGAGACCGTGCAAAAGGCAAAGGGACCAAATGACATTAAACGTTTTACGAAATGTGAGACAGAGTTGGGAAGAAAGAAAATATAATTAAAATGGAGGGAGTGAATTGTAAAACAAAAGATTGGATTTAATTTGATTTATTATTGTCACATGTATTAACATGCAGTGAAAAGTATTGTTTCTTGCGGGTTATACAGACAAAACATACTGTGATAGAGAAGGAAAGGAGAGAGTGCAGAATGTAATGTTACAGTCACAGCTAGGGTGTGGCCAAATCTATGAGAAATTGCATTAGGGCGTTGTTAGAGAGTTTTAAAGAGTTAGAATGAAGTTTTAGAGGCACAGAACAAGAGTAAAAGATAAAATTAGAAGCTGGGCACAGCTCGCCTCGCTCCGAAGAGAACAAGCATGGGCTTGAGAAAAGAAGGAATTTATCAACAACTGCGTTTATATAACATCTTTAATGGAGCTGAAACAGGTGAAACAAAAACAAAGTATATTCTTGATTTCTCGAGGAATTAAGGGCTATGGGGAGAGAGCGGGTAAATGGAGTTGAAATCAACCATGATTGAATGGTGGAGTGGACTCGATGGGCCGAATGGCCTTACTTCCGCTCCTATGTCTTATGGTCTTATGGTCTTAAAGTCACAATTTCCCAATTCATGTGTGTTGGTGAAAATGAGGCAGTCGGCAAGGAGTTTGTGTGAGTCTGAGGGAGACCATGGCTCTGATTCACTGGGATACCAACTGTGTGCAACCGAACCAAGGGACAGAGATGGATATCACGATTGCACCAGACATTTAGAACAGATATTAATAATAACCTCATCACTTGTGTGCAGAACAGCTTTGAACAACAGAGATAAATATTACCCACATGACAATCTATGGCTGCATTACAAAATCCTGAACAATATGACTTTTGTTGGTATGTTTTTGAATGCAAGAGTGAATATGTCACACCTCCTCCCTACCCCAAAATGTCCCTATCTAATGATGTAGATGATAGCATTGCCCACTTCTGATAAAGTGGACCACATTATCCATTTCAAAGTGTCCCTTTTTCCAGAGTGGATGAATATGTCTGTGATAAATGCTTTGTGCACTTTTGACATTCACCTCTGCTTCTCAACTAGGTCATGATGTGGAGAATCCGGCGTTGGACTGGGGTAAACACAGTAAGAAGTTTAACAACACCAGGTTAAAGTCCAACAGGTGTATTTGGTAGCAAAAGCCACACAAGCTTTCGGAGCTCCAAGCCCCTTCTTCAGGTGAGTGGGAATTCTGTTCACAAACAATGAGGTTGCATATCAGTCACGCAGCGAGTATTCCAGGGATGGAAAGTGACAGTCTCCCTTATACATACACAAGGTCCTTTTGTTGATCCTTTTACGGTGAATAAAACTATACATTTTCCATTCCTTCTTCTGTACACTCCCCATCGCGCGGTGAACCATTTTGCAGAAAATACTGACACATGGGATTGAGGGTGATTTAGTGGTTTGGATCAGGAATTGGCTAGCTGTAAGAAAACAAAGGGTGGTGGTTGATGGGAAATATTCATCCTGGAGTTCAGTTACTAGTGGTGTACCGCAAGGATCTGTTTTGGGGCCACTGCTGTTTGTCATTTTTATTAATGACTTGGATGAGGGCGTGGAAGGATGGATTAGTAAATTTGCGGATGACACTAAAGTCGGTGGAGTTGTAGACAGTGCGGAGGGAAGTGGCAGGTTACAGAGGGACATAGATAAGCTGCAGAGCTGGGCTGAGAGGTGGCAAATGGAGTTCAATGCGGAAAAGTGTGAGGTGATTCACTTTGGAAGGAGTAACAGGAATACAGAGATATTGGGCTAATGGTAAGATACTTGGTAGTGTGGATGAACAGAGGGATCTGGGTGTCCATGTGCATAGATCCCTGAAAGTTGGCACCCAGGTTGATAGGGTTGTTAAGAAGGCGTAAGGTGTGTTCGCTTTTATTGGTAGAGGGATAGAGTTTCGGAGCCAGGAGGTCATGTTGCAACTGTACAAAACTCTGGTGCGGCCGCATTCGGAGTATTGCGTACAGTTCTGGTCGCCGTATTATAGGAAAGATGTGCAAGTGTTGGAAAGGATGCAGAGGAGATTTACCAGGATGTTGCCTGGTATGGTGGGAAAATTGTATGAGGAAAGGCTGAGGGGCTTGAGGTTATTTTCATTCGAGAGAAGAAGGTTAAGAGGTGACTTAATAGAGGCATACAAGATGATCAGAGGATTAGATAGGGTGGATAGTGAGAGCCTTTGTCCTCGGATGGTGTTGTCTAGCACGAGGGGACATAGCTTTAAATTGAGGGTGAGAGACATAGGACAGATGTTAGAGGTAGGTTCTTTACTCAGAGAGTAGTAAGGGAGTGGAATGCCCTGCCTGCAGCAGTGGTGGACTCGTCAACGTTGAGAGCGTTCAAGTGGTTATTGGATAAACATATGGATGATATTGGAATAGTGTAGATTAGAGGGGCTTTCGATTGGTACCACTGGTCGGCGCAACATCGAGGGCCGAAGGGCCTGTACTGCGCTGTAATGTTCTATGTTCTATGCTACTGGCAAAAGCAATAAGATTTGTAGCACCAACAATCTCCATTAGAAAATTAACAAGCAGAGACGACAGCATGTCATCACATTTGGTGTTCTCCAGACAAGGTCTTTGCGAATCAGCTTTTATTTCAGTTGCGCACATAAATCAAGCTTGTGATGCCTTTGTATTGACTGTAGTTTCGACCTCTTGTGAGTTGTAATAATTTCCGCAGCTAAGTTACTCGTTCAGTGCGTGCAAACCGCAAGTTGACCAAAACCAAGCACAAATTGCGTTCCATGCGTTTCATTTATCAGATCAGGTGAATAGAAGGCAGAAAGAGAGAGTTCTGCTGTTCCCAGTTGATAAAACCATAAGCACAGGCGTTATGGAAACCAGGACTGTCCCACTGTATTTGCCACATGTGGAAATTACCAACTGACTCAAGAACAGCTTCTTCCCTGCTGCCATCAGACTTTTGAATGGCTCCCCTCGCATCACACTGATCTTTCTCAACATTCCAACTATGACTGTAACACTACATACTTCTCCTTTCCTTTTCTATGTACAGTGTGCTTTGTCTGTATAGCGTGCAAGATGCAATACTTTTCACTGTACACTAATATGTGTGACAAGAATCAATCAAATCAAAATCAAATCAAATAAATTCCCCCTCCGACAGCTCCTATCAACTCCAAAGTTCCAACAACAAAAGAAACTGGTCATTTGTGATTTCAGAAAAAAGGTCTGCGCAATTTTACAATGTGGATGTTTTCCTTTAAGTTCTTTGACCTTTTTTTGAAATGAATTGTCCTTTCTTTCCATGCCCTCACTAAAATACTGGGTGGAACTGAATGCGTTTTCCCGCGGTAAGTTTGGAGCGGGTGGGGAAGGTATTCAATCAGTTGGGAGAGTGATTGATGCGGAACCTGTCACTTTCCTGCCTCATGAATGGCCTTCCTGCCGGCCAACAATTGAGGCCGTTAGGTGGGCATTTAATGACCACCGAAGGGCCTCATCCTGTCACTGCTGGTATTCACCCAATGGTGGATGGGGGAACTTGTCATGCGGGGAGCTTGAAAAATAAGCATTGATCACTCTCACACTGTCAGGTTGCTTGTGGGTTCCTGGATCGGGAGGGGGGAGGGTGGAGGTGGCTTATTTAAAGGCTCTGAAGTGTCTTATCAAGGTACCAGACATTAGGAAAGGGGAGCCGACTGAGAGCCACCCATCTGTCCTTGCTCCAAATCCACTCCTCTGCCCCACAATCCAATTGCCGCCATCACTCACCTGGATGCCCAGGCCTCTGCTATGGCACCGCATTGGTTGTAATCTGCTAACATTCCCTAGCTTCAGGAAAGGCCCCAGTGGACTGGAAACTGCAAAATGTAACAGCTCTACTCCAGGAAGGAGGGAGTGAACCAGCAGGAAACTGTAGGTTTAGACTCCCTGGGCGGAAATCTCCCACCCAGGTCTATGTCCCATGGTGAGAGGAGAGGAACATGGTGTGTTTCCCGCTCTCGAGCTGGCGGGAAACCACGCCATATCTTCCAGCTCCCAACTCATTAATTATACACCCAGGGGTTTAACACCATATTCTATGGCAGGGCAAGTCTGATAGTGCAAGAACCACCATCATATCTGGGTACCATATTCTTTCTTCTGAGAAAGAAGATGGATGTCCAGGAACACTCTGAGGCAGACAAATGGATTTCGTTGCTGACACTGAAGCTCATCTAATTTTCCTTTATCGCTCACTCTCCCTTTATTTGTTTCTTCCCGGTCTCCTACTCTTTCCATCTCACTCTCTTCCTTTCACCGACCTGTGTCCCCTCCACTCCCCCTACCCAGTATCCCCACTATTTCCCCATCCCCTCTATTCTTCTGCTCTGCTCCGCACTCTGTCACCATTATTCACCCCTTCTGCACCACAACTATCCCCTCTATTCTATCCTTCTCTGTTCCCCCTCACTGTTCCCTCCATTAACCCCCATCTCCACTATTTCCCCATCTCTGTACATTGTCCCTCTCATCTAATTCACCATCCCGCTCACCCCGTATCCCCCCTTCATCCTCATTCCCGTTGTCCCATATCTCCCCGCCCTCTCATTCCCCGTGTCCCAATCACTCTCACCCCCATTTCATCCTATCCCTTTATTCCCCATATCGCCTCTGCGCTTCACCCCCATATCCCGCCTCCATATCCCACAATTCCCCTCATCCCCATATCACCCTCACTACATATTCCACATATCCTCACCCTATATCCCCACCATATCGCCAACCCATCCTCCCATCCCCTCGCCCATATAACTCCCATACCCTCAACCCCCATATCCCCACCCCCTCATATCCCCATCTCCCTCTATAACCATTCTTCTCATTTCTCCATGTCTCCCGTACATTCCCATCGCCCTCATCCCTATAATTCCCCCATTCCCCAAAACCCCAATCCTCTCATACCCATACCTCCTTCATTCGCATATCCCTGATTCCCACATCCCCCTCATTTCCCAAGTCCCACTCACCCCCACCCCCTTCTCCCGACCTCCATATCACCCTCACCCCCAGATTTCCCTTATTCCCCATATCCCCACCTCCTCATTCCCCAAATCCCCATTTCCTTCATTCCCCATATCCCCCATCCCATATCACCCTGACCCCTTGATCCCCTGACTTCCATATCATCCTCACCCACAGAACCCCCTCATTCCCTACATCCCCCATTCCCCTCATTCCCCAAATCCCCATCCCTCTTGTCCCCTCCTCTCTCTGGTCCAGAGATAGAGAATCTGGTGAACTGGTGCGATGACAATAATGTCTCTTTCAAGGTCAACAAAATGAAGGCGATAGTCATCGACTTCAGGGAACGTCGTGGAGGACATGCCCCTGTCTACATCAATGGGGATGAAGTGAAGATGGTTGAGAGCTTCAAGTTTCCAGGTGTCCAGATCACCAACAACCTGTCCTGGTCCTTCCATGCCGATGCGATGGTTAAGATGCCTCTACTTTCTCAGAAGACTAAGGAAATTTGGCATAGAAAACCATAGAAAATTACAGCTCAGAAACAGGCCTTTTGGCCCTTCTGTGCCGAACCAGTTTTTGCCTCGTCCCACTGACCTGCACTTGCACTATGCCTCCACACCTCTCTCATCCATCAACACGTCCAAGTTTTTCTTTAATGTTAAAAGTGACCCCGCATTTACCACTTTATCCGGCAGCTCATTCCACACTCCCACCACTCTCTGCGTAAAGAAGCCCCCCCCTAATATTCCCTTTAATCTTTTCTCCTTTCACCCTTAACCCATGCCCTCTGGTTTTTTTCTCCCCTCGCCTCAGTGGAAAAAGCCTGCTTGCATTCACTCTATCTATACCCATCAAAATCTTATACACCTCTATCAAATCTCCCCTCATTCTTCTACGCTCCAATGCATAAAGTCTCAACCTATTCAATCTCTCCCTGTAACTCAGCTTCTCAAGTCCCGGCAACATCTTTATGAACCTTCTCTGCACTTTTTCAACCTTATTTACATCCTTCCTGTAACTCGGTGACCAAAACTGTACACAATACTCTAAATTCGGCCTCACCAATGCCTTATATAACCTTACGATAACACGCCAACTTTTATCCTCGATACTCCGATTTATAAATGCCAATGTATCAAAGGCACTCTTTACGACCCTATCCACCTGTGACGTCACTTTTAGGGAATTCTGGACCTGTATTCCCAGATCCCCCTGTTCAACTGCACTCTTCAGAGTCCGACCATTTACCCTGTACGTTCTACTTTGGTTTGTCCTTCCAGTGTGCAATATCTGACACTTGTCTGCATTAAATTCCATTTGCCATTTTTCAGCCCATTTTTCTAGTTGGTCCCTCTGCAAGCTTTGAAAACCTTCCTGACTGTCCACTACACCTCCAATCTTTGTATCATCAGCAAATTTGCTGATCCAATTTACAACATTATCATCCAGATCATTGATATAGATGACAAACAACAATGGACCCAACACCGATCCCTGCGGCACACCACTAGTCACAGGCCTCCACTCAGAGAAGCAATCCTCCACAACCACTCTCTGGCTTCTTCCATTGAGCCAGTGTCTAATCCAATTTACTACCTCCCCATGTATACCCAGCGACTGAACCTTCCTAACTAACCGCCCATGAGGGACCTAGTCAAAGGCATTGCTGAAATCCAGGTAGACAACATCTACCGCCTTCCCTTCATCCATTTTCCTGGTAACGTCCTCGAAAAACTCTAATAGATTGGTCAAACATGACCTACCATGCACAAAGCCATGTTGACTCTCCCTAATATGTCCCTGTCTATGCAAATTATTTGTAGATCCTATCCCTTATCACACCTTCCAATAACTTGCCCACCACCGACGTCAAACTTATTGGCCTATAATTTCCCGGATTTCTTTTGGAACCTTTTTTAAACAACGGAACAACATGAGCCACCCTCCAATCATCCGGCACCTCCCCCGTGAATACTGACATTTTAAATATGTCTGTCAGAGCCCCTACATGTTCAACACGAGCTTCCCTCAAGGTCAGTGGGAATACCCTGTCCGGTCCTGGGGATTTCTCCACTCTGATTTACCTCAAGACAGCAAGCACCTCCTCCCCTTTAATCTGTAAAGGTTCCATGACCTCCCTACCTGTTTTCCCTATTTTCGTAGACTCCATGCCCGTTTCCTCAGTAAATACGGATGCCAAAAAAAACATTTCGTATCTCCCCCATCTCTTTTGGTTCCATACACAGTCTACCACTCTGGTCTTCAAGAGGACCAATTTTGTCCCTCACTATCCTTTTGCTCCTAACATATAGAAGCTCTTTGGATTTTCCTTCACTCTGTCTGCCAAAGCAACCTCATGTCTTCGTTTAGCCCTCCTGATTTCCCTCTTAAGTAGCTTCTTGCCCTTTTTATACTCCTCGAGCATCTGATCTGTTCCTCGCTGCCTGTACATTTCATACAACTCTCTCTTCTTCTTAATCAGTGTTACAATCTCCCTCGAGAACCAAGGTTCCTTATTCCTATTTACTTTGCCTTTAATCCTGACAGGAACATACAAACTTTGCACTCTCAAAATTTCTCCTTTGAAGGCCTCCCACTTTCCATTTACATCCTGACCAGAGAACAGCCTGTGCCAATCCACACTTCCCAGATCCCTTCTCATGTCATCAAATTTGGCCTTTTTCCAGTTCAGAACTTCAACCCGAGGACCAGATCTACCCTTATCCATGATCAGGTTGAAACTAATGGCATTATGATCACTGGATCCAAAGTGTTCCCTCACACTCACATCCATGACCTGCCCTAACTCATTTCCCAATAGGAGATCCAATATCGCATCCTCTCTAGTTGGCACCTCTATATACTGATGTAGAAAATTCTCCTGAACACATTTTACAAACTATACCCCGTCTAAACCTTTAACAGTATGCGAGTCCCAATCTATATGTGGAAAAATAAAATCCCCTACTATCACAACTTTGTGTTTCTTGCAGTTGTCAGCTATCTCTCCGCTGATTTGCTCCTCCAATTCTCGCTGACTATTGGGTAGTCTATAATACAAGCCCATTAATGTGGTCATACCTTTCCTGTTTCTCAGCTCCACCCAGAGGGCCTCTGTAGACAAGCTCCCTAATCTATCCTGCCTGAGTACCGCTGTAACATTTTCCCTGACCAACAATGCCACCCCCCCCCCACCTTTTATCCCTCTGCCTCTATTCCGCCTGAAACATTGGAACCCTGGAACATTGAGCTGCCAGTCCTGCCCCTCCTGTAGCCAAGTTTCACTAATGGCTATAATGTCATATTTCCACGTGTCTATCCACGCCTTCAGCTCATCTGCCTCCCCCACAATACTCCTGGCATTGAAATAGACACACCTCAAAAGGTTATTTCCACCACACTCTACCCTTCCATTTGTGATTTTGCTTGAACTAACCTGTCTTTTGACCCCTGCTCCACTATCTGCTCTGGCACTCTGGTTCCCATCCCCCTGCAAATCTAGTTTAAACGCTCCCCAATAACACTAGCAAATCTCCCTGCAAGTATATTGGTTCCCTTGTAGTTTAGGTGTAACCCGTCTCTCTTGTACAGGTCCCACCTGCCCCAGAAGAGGTCCCAATGATCCAAGAATTGGAAACCCTGCCCCCTGCACCAGTTCTTCAGCCACGTGTTCATCCGCCCAAGCACCCTACTCCTGCCCTCACTGACATGTGGCTCAGGTAGCAATCCTGAGATTACTACCCTCGGGGTCCTGTTTTGTAACTTCCTTCCAAGCTCTTTGTCCTCACCCTTCAGGACCTCCTCACTCTTCCTTCCCACGTCATTGAGACCGACGTGTACCACGACACCTGGCTGATCACCTTCCCACTTTAGAACGCTGTGCACGCGATCGGAGACATCCCTGGCCTTGGCACCCGGGAGGCAACAAACCATGCGGGAGTCTCTGTCCCGACCACAGAACCTCCTGTCCGTACCTCTGACCATCGAGTCCCCTATCACTACTGCTCTCCTCTTCTTCATCCCACCCTTTTGCGCTGTAGAACCAGACTCAGTATCAGAGTTCCAGCTGTCGCAGCTTGTCCCAGGTAAAGCATCTCCCACAACAGTATCCAATTCAGTATACCTGTTGTGGAGGGGTCTGGCCACAGGGGAACCCTGCTCTGTCTGTCCTTTCACATTTCCATTTCCTCTCCTTACAGTAACCCAATTTCCTGTGCTCTGCTGCTTAGGTGTAACTACCTCCCTAAAGCTACTGTCTATAAACTCCTCATTCTCCCGAATTAGATGGAGGTCATCAAGCTCCTTCTCCAGTTCCCGAACACGCTTTGCTCGCAGCTGCAGCTGGATGCATCTTTTGCAGGTGTTGTCGTCAGGGACACCGGAGGTCTCCCTGATCTCCCACATCCTGCAGGAGGAGCATTCCAACATCTTGCCTGGCATTTTTTTTAACTCTGGGGAAAAACAGGAATAAACTTTCTGAAAAAGAAAAAACCTCCTCTCGATTTTGCCTGTTCTGGCCGAAGCCCGTTTTGAGCCAAAGCCCTTCAGCTCTCACTCTGCCCCCTGCTCAGTCCGCTGCCCGCTAACGACGCTGCCCGCTCAAAAGTGCGGCCTACTTTTAAACCCTCCAAAACCTTCCCTGGCTGCTGCTGGGCCTACTTCCTGTTTTGAAAAAACCCTCTGAGTTTTTTCACAAATTTAACTGAAAAATAAATAAATATAATGCACAAAACAAGCTCCCTCACCCTCAACCTGCTCCTGTGGAACAATGAGCTCCCTCAGACTGTCACTCAGTCACCCCTCTCTCACCCCACCACCCTGTGTTACTGACTGTATCTGTACTGATGTTAATCCAACTCCCTCACACTGTCACTCAGTAACCCCTCTCCCCCCAGCACCCCGTGTTACTGACTGTGTCTGTACTGATGTGAATCCAGCTCCCTCACACTGTCACTGAGTAACCCCTCTCCCCCAGCACCCTGTGTTACTGACTGTACCTGTACTGATGTTAATCCAGCTCCCTCACACTGTCACTCAGTTACCTCTCTCCCCCAGCACCCTGTGTTACTGACTGTATCTCTACTAATAGTTTAACGGCTGCGGAAAGGCACTTCGAGGGGGATCTGCACACTGAGGTAATATGGGCTGAGGTTAGAAATAGGAAAGGAGCGGTCACATTGTTAGGAGTTTACTATAGGCCCCCAAATAGTAATAGAGATGTGGAGGAAGAAATTGCTAAGCAGATTATGGATATGTGTAGGGGTCACAGGGTAGTTGTCATGGGGGACTTTAACTTTCCAAATATTGATTGGAACCTTTGTCGGTCAAATAGTTAGGATGGGGCAGTTTTTGTGCAGTGTGTGCAGGAGGATATGTGGATAGGCCGACAAGATGTGAGGCCACATTGGATTTGGTAATGGGAAATGCACCGGGCCAAGTGTCAGATTTGGTTGTGGGAGAGCACTTTGGAGATAGTGACCACAATTCGGTGTCTTTTATTATTGCAATGGAGAGGGATAGGGCCGTACGGCAGGGCAAGGTTTACAATTGGGGGAGAGGTAATTATGATGCGATTCGGCAAGAATTAGGGGGCTTAAGTTGGGAACAGAAACTGTCAGGGAAAGGAACTAATGAAAAGTGGAACTTTTTCAAGGAACAAATACTGGATGTCCTTGATAGGTATGTCCCTGTCAGGCAGGGAGGAAATGGCCGAGTGAGGGAACCATGGTTCACGAAAGAGGTGGACTGTCTTGTGAAAAGGAAGAGGGAAGCTTATGTAGGGATGAGGAAACAAGGTTCAGATGGCTCGATTGAGGGTTACAAGTTATCAAGGAATGAGCTGAAAAAGGGGCTTAGGAGAGCTAGGAGGGGACACGAGAAGTCCTTGGCGGGTCGGATCATGGAAAACCCCAAGGCTTTTTACTCTTATGTGAGGAATAAAATAATGACCAGGGTGAGGTTAGGGCCGGTCAAGGACAGTAGTGGGAACTTGTGTATGGAGTCAGTAGAGATAGGCGAGGTGATGAATGAATACTTTTCTTCAGTGTTCACCAAGGAGAGGGGCCATGTTTTTGAGGAAGAGAAGGTGTTACAGGCTAATAGGCTGGAGGAAATAGATGATCAGAGGGAGGATGTCCTGGCAGTTTTGAATCAACTGAAGGTCGATAAGTCCCCTGGGCCTGATGAAATGTATCATAGGATTCTTTGGGAGGCAAGGGATGAGATTGCAGAGCCTTTGGCTTTGATCTTTGGGTCCTTGCTGTCCACGGGGATGGTGCAAGAGGACTGGAGAATGGCGAATGTTGTTCCTCTGTTTAAGAAAGGGATTAGAATTGACCCTGGTAATTATAGACCGGTTAGTCTTACTTCGGTGGTTGGTAAATTGATGGAAAATGTCCTTAGAGATGGGATTTACGACCATTTAGAAAGATGCGGGTTAATCCGGGATAGTCAGCACGGATTCGTGAAGGGCAAGTCGTGCCTCACAAATTTGATTGAATTTTTTGAGGAGGTAACTAAGTGTGTTGATGAAGGTAGGGCAGTTGATGTCATATACATGGATTTTAGTAAGGCATTTGATAAGGTCCCCCATGGTCGGCTTATGATGAAAGTGAGGAGGTGTGGGATAGAGGGAAAGTTGGCCGATTGGATAGGTAACTGGCTGTCTGATCGAAGACAGAGGGTGGTGGTCGATGGAAAATTTTCGGATTGGAGGCAGGTTGTTAGCGGAGTGCCGCATGGATCAGTGCTTGGTCCTCTGCTCTTTGTGATTTTTATTAATGACTTAGAGGAGGGGGCTGAAGGGTGGATCAGTAAATTTGCTGATGACACCAAGATTGGTGGAGTAGTGGATGAGGTGGAGGGCCGTTGTAGGCTGCAAAGGGACATAGATAGGATGCAAAGCTGGGCTCAAAAATGGCAAATGGAGTTTAACCCTGATAAATGTGAGGTGATTCATTTTGGTAGGACAAATTTAAATGTGGATTACAGGGTCAAAGGTAGGATTCTGAAGACTGTGGAGGAACAGATAGATCTTGGGGTTCATATCCACAGATCTGGGATTATTTGGGAAATGAGGCGGGGGGGGGGGGGGTGTGTGATAAAACGATATGCATTAAAAAGTTACTGCTGGTGCTCAGTGAGTGGAACTAATGTTATTCACCTTGAGTTCTCTATAAATGTACCTCTTCTGTTCTGTACAGTCAGTTGGAGAAACGGATTTCGAAATGTTTTTCAATTAGATTGTATAAGATCTCCACATGCATTTTCACAAATTCCCTCAATAAATCCCCAGCTGAATTTAACAAGGCAGTCCCCACCAATTGAATTCTGGTTTTCACTCTGCGTGAGATGTCAGCACCTCCGGGAATGTCACCCCGCTTGGTTAACGCTGACACACAGACTCACTGTTACTGGGAGATATTGCAAAGTGTTCTTGTGTTGGATCGGGTCATCTCACTGTCCCAATACTGCAAACAATCACAATATGGAACGGGTTCTCACTTCTACACAGGACAATTATTCCCCATTTGGCATTGCTTGCAACCAGTTGATCAATCTGATTTACTTTACTGGGACACTCTTCACATACAACAGAAAATGTCTGCAATTAATTCATTCGAATTCCCAAGTGTCTGAACTATATTTCGGAAAGATCTGAAGGAGTATTTCACAAACTATTACAACAAATTCACAGAAGACCGTTAATATAAAAGCACAAAAGGAAAATATCAATATCAGTGAGGCTGCCCTGGGATGACTTCATGGACAGTGATGGAAACGTGTTTGATACAGAAGATACACGTCCCTTTTATCAGCCTGTTTGAATTGGCAGTGCAGCAAGACCATACACTTTACCCAGTGCTGTCCCTATCCTTGGAAATGTTCAATGGAAGCACAATTTACAGTAACCCAATGGCAAATACAGAAACATGGTTCAGAATGGGGTTCGACACAGAGTAAACACCCTTTGCAGTGAACCATTCAATGGGACACTGCAGAGTGAGCTTTGCTCTGTCTGCAGTCCCGTGTGTAACTGTTCTGGGAGGGTTTCAGAGGGCAGGATCAAGAGGAGATGTATCTGTATTGAACTTTGCTTCACCCATATCTGGGATTTTGTTCTGGCAATATACAGGGAGAGCAGAACTATATGTATCTCTGTGTCCATCTGCGCTGGGGAGGGGGTGGGAATGGGGGAGGGGATGGGGAGGGGAGGGGAGGAAGGGGAGGGAGAGGGAGAGGGGAAGGGGGGAGGGGAAGGGGAGAGGGGGAGGGGAAGGGGGGAGGGGAAGGGGGAGGGGAGAGGGGAAGGGGGAGAGGAAGCGGGAGGGGAAGGGGTGAGGGGGAGGGGAAGGGGGAAGGGGGAGGGTAAGGGGAGAGGGGAAGGGGAAGGGGGAGGGGAAGGGGGAGGGGGAGGGGAAGGGGAGAGGGGAGAGGGGAAGGAGGAGGGAAGGGGAGAGGGGAAGGGGTGAGGGGAAGGGGGAGAGGGAATGGGGGGAGGGGAAGGGGGGAGGGGGAGGGGAAGGGGAGGGGAAGGGGGAGTGGAAGGGGAGAGGGGAAGAGGGAGGGGAATGGGGAGGGGAGAGGGGAAGGGGGAAGGGGAAGGGGGAAGGGGAGAGGGGAGGGGAAGGGGAGAGGGGAGAGGGGAAGGGGGAGAGGGGGAGGGGAAGGGGGAGGGGAAGGGGTAGGGGGAGGGGGGAGGGGAAGGGCCAATGGGGGAGGGGAGGGGCCAATGGGGAAGGGGAGGGGCCAATGGGGGAGGGAGGTAATTTGATTTGATTTATTATTGTCACATGTATTAGTATACAGTGAAAAGTATTGTTTCTTGCGGGTTATACAGACAAAGCATACCGTTCATAGAGAAGGAAAGGGGAGGGTGCAGAATGTAGTGTTACAGTCATAGTTCGGGAGCTGAGAAAAATCAACTGAATGTAAGGTCGGTCCATTCATGGCGGCCGTGAAGAAGCTGTTCTTGAGACGGTTGGTGCATAATTTCAGACTTCTATATCTTTCCCCTAATGGAAGAAGGTGGCAGGAGTGAAACCGTGATCAGACAGGGGATGTGGCTCGCCCATTGCACTTGGGGTGTGCTGATGCCTGCGAGAATGATTTGCCTCTGCTAGGGTAGAGCAAGCGATCAGGGTAGCCAATCAGATTAATCTGAGGCCTTACCGGATGCAATGTTTCAACGCCATCTTGGCCTTTTGGCCAGGATGAAGCCCAGATCAAGCCCGGGAGGTGTTGCAATGCCTCATCCTGTCAGCGTCCATCTTGTTTGATCAAGACAAGATGGGATGGAGATTCTTGTCTTGCCAGCTTGAATCTGGTTTGTCCCTCGTGTGGGGACTCTGATTGGACTTCATACATTTTTTATTCTGAATAAAGAATCAAAAGGTACAAACAATGTGGAAGAGAGAATGTGCGGGGTCCTTGATTATGCCGGCTGCTTTTCCGAGGCAGCAGGAAGTGTAGACAGAGTCAATGGATGGGAGGCTGGTTTGCATGATGGACTGAGCTTTAGAACATAGAAAGCCACAGCACAAACAGGCCCTTCGGCCCACAAGTTGCGCCGATCACGTCCCCACCTCGAGGCCTATCTATAGCCCTCAATCCCATTAAATCCCATGTACTCATCCAGAAGTATCTTAAAAGACCCCAACGAGTTTGCCTCCACCACCACCGACGTCAGCCGATTCCACTCACCCACCACCCTCTGAGTGAAAAACTTACCCCTGACATCTCCTCTGTACCTACCCCCCAGCACCTTAAACCTGTGTCCTCTCGTAGCAACCATTTCAGCCCTTGGAAATAGCCTCTGAGAGTCTACCCTATCCAGACCTCTCAACATCTTGTAAACCTCTATCAGGTCACCTCTCATCCTTCGTCTCTCCAGGGAGAAGAGACCAAGCTCCCTCAACCTATCCTCATAAGGCATGCCCCCCAATCCAGGCAACATCCTTGTAAATCTCCTCTGCACCCTTTCAATGGCTTCAACATCTTTCCTGTAATGAGGTGACCAGAACTGCGCGCAGTACTCCAAGTGGGGTCTAACCAGGGTCCTATAAAGCTGCAGCATTATCTCCCGACTCCTAAACTCAATCCCTCGATTAATGAAGGCCAGTACGCCGTACGCCTTCTTGACCGCATCCTCCACCTGCGAGGCCGATTTAAGAGTCCTATGGACCCGGACCCCAAGGTCCTTCTGATCCTCTACACTGCTAAGCATGGTACCCTTCATATTATACTGCTGCTTCATCCCATTGGATCTGCCAAAATGGATCACCACACACTTATCCGGGTTGAAGTCCATCTGCCCCTTCTCCGCCCAGTCTTGCATTCTATCTATGTCTCACTGCAACTTCTGACATCCCTCCAAACTATCCACAACACCACCTACCTTGGTGTCGTCAGCAAACTTACCAACCCATCCCTCCACTTCCTCATCCAGGTCATTTATGAAAATGACAAACAGCAAGGGTCCCAGAACAGATCCCTGGGGCACTGCACTGGTCACTGACCTCCATGCAGAGAAAGACCCCTCCACAGCCACTCTCTGCCTTCTGCAGGCAAGCCAGTTCTGGATCCACAAGGCAACAGCCCCTTGGATCCCATGCCCTCTCACTTTCTCAAGAAGTCTTGCATGGGGGACCTTATCGAACGCCTTGCTGAAGTCCATATAGACCACATCCACCGCTCTTCCTTCGTCAATGTGTTTGGTCACATTTTCAAAGAACTCAACCAGGCTCGTAAGGCACGACCTGCCCTTGACAAAGCCGTGCTGACTACTTTTGATCATTCTAAACTTCTCTAGATGATCATAAATCCTGTCTCTCAGGATCCTCTCCATCAACTTACCAACCACTGAGGTTAGACTCACCGGTCGGTAATTTCCCGGGCTGTCCCTGTTCCCTTTCTTGAATATAGGGACCACATCTGCAATCCTCCAATCCTCCGGAACCTCTCCCGTCTCCATCGACGATGCAAAGATCATCGCCAAAGGCTCCGCAATCTCCTCCCTCGCCTCCCACAGTAACCTGGGGTACATCCCATCCGGTCCCGGCGACTTACCAACCTTGATGCCATTCAATAGTTCCAACACATCCTCTTTCTTTATGTCCACATGCTCGATCCTTTCTGTCCACCGCAAACCAGCAGTACAACCACCCAGATCCCTTTCCACCGTGAATACCGAGGTAAAGTATTCATTAAGCAGCTCCGCCATTTCTAACGGTTCCGCACAAACTTTTCCCCCTTCACCTTTTAAGGGTCCTATGCCTTCACATCTCATCCTTTTACTCTTGACATATTTGTAGAAAGCCTTGGGATTCTCCTTAATCTTACCCGCCAAGGCCTTCTCATGACCCCTTCTCGCTCTCCTAATTTCCTTCTGAAGCTCCTTCCTACATCCCGGATACTCCTCTAAATCCTTAACACCTCCTAGTTCTCTGAACCTTCTGTACGCCTCTATTTTCTTATTCACCAGGTTCATCACAACCTTCGTGCACCACGGTTCCCGTACCCTACTTTGTACACGACCCTTTGTAGTTTCTTGCAGTCTTGGACAGAGCAGGAGACAGACCAAGCTGTGATACAACCAGAAAGAATGCTTTCTTGGTGCATCTGTAAAAATTGTGTGAGTCGTAGCAAACAACACTATTCAGCGGGCAGCGTTGTAGCGGGCAGCGGAGTGAGCAGGGAGCAGAGTGAGAGCTGAAGGGCTTTGGCTGAACGGGCTTCGGCCAGAACAGGCAAAATCGAGAGGAGGTTTTTTTCCCCAGAAAGTTTATTCTTGTTTTTCCCCAGAGTAAAAAGAAATGCCAGGCAAGATGTTGGAATGCTCCTCCTGCAGGATGTGGGAGATCAGGGAGACCTCCGGTGTCCCTGACGACAACACCTGCAAAAGATGGATCCAGCTGCAGCTGCTAGCAAAGCGTGTTAGGAAACTGGAGCAGGAGCTTGATGACCTCCATCTAATTCGGGAGAATGAGGAGTTTATAGACAGTAGCTTTAGGGAGGTAGTTACACCTAAGCAGCAGAGCACAGGAAATTAGGTTACTGTAAGGAGAGGAAATGGCAGTGTGAAAGGACAGACAGAGCAGGGTTCCCCTGTGGCCATACCCCTCCACAAGAGGTATACTGAATTGGATACTGTTGTGGGAGATGCTTTACCTGGGACAAGCTGCGACAGCCGGAACTCTGATACTGAGTCTGGTTCGACAGCGCAAAAGGGTGGGATGAAGAAGAGGAGAGCAGTAGTGATAGGGGACTCAATGGTCAGAGGTACGGACAGGAGGTTCTGTGGTCGGGACAGAGACTCCCGCATGGTTTGTTACCTCCCAGGTGCCACGGTCAGGGATGTCTCTGATCGCGTGCACAGCGTTCTAAAGTGGGAAGGTGAGAGCCAGGTTCAATTCCCGGCTTGGCTCACTGCCTGTGCAAAGTTTGTACATTCTCCCCGTTTCTGCATGGGTTTTCTCCGGGTGCTCCGGATTCCACCCACAGTCTGAAAGTGCGGCTTCGGTTGATTGGCCGTGAAAAATTGACAACTTAATAAAATATAATAAACCGCACACCCACCCCCCCCACACACCCCCCCCCCACACATCCCCTCCCCCGCGCCCCCCCTCCCCCGCGCCCCCCCTCCCCGCGACCCCCCTCCTCCGCACGCTCCCTCCCCCTCCCCCACACCTCCCCCGCACCCCCCTCACCCGCACACCCCCTCTCCCGCACAACCCCTCCCCTGCACCCCCCCTCCCCCGCGCACCCCCTCCCCCGCGCCCCCCCTCCCCCGCGCCCCCCTCCCCCGCACACCCCCTCCCCCGCACCACGCCACCCCTGCACCCCCCCTCCCCCGCACCACCCCTCCCCCGCACACCTCCTCCCGCGCACACCCCCTCCCCCTCCCCACACCTCCCCCGCACCCCCCTCACCCGCACACCCCCTCTCCCGCACAACCCCTCCCCCGCACCATCCCTCCCCCTCCCCACACCTCCCCCACACCCCCCTCCCCCGCACACCCCCTCCCCCGCACACCGCCTCCCCCGCACGGCCCCTCCCCCGCGACCACCCTCCCCCGCACACCCCCACCCCCGCAAACCCCCTGCCCCGCTCCCCCTCCCCCGCACAGCCCCTCCCCACGCCCCCCTCCCCCGCACGCCCCTTCCCCCGCACGGCCCCTCCCCCGCGACCACCCTCCCCTGCACACCCCCACCCCCGCGCGCCCCTTCCCCCGCACGCCCCCTCCCCGCAAACCCCCTGCCCCGCTCCCCCTCCCCCACACGCCCCCTTCCCCGCACAGCCCCTCCCCGCGCCCCCCCTCCCCCGCGACCCCCTTCCCCGCACGCCCCCTCCCCCGCACGCCCCCTCCCCCGCACGCCCCCTCCCCCGCACACACCGTCCCCCGCTCACCCCCTCTCCCGCACACACCCTCCCCCGCGCTCCCCCGCGCGCCCCCTCCCCCGCACGCCCCCTCTTCCTCACACACCCTCTTCCGCACGCCCCCTCCCCCGCGCGCCCCCTCCCCCGCACGCCCCTTCCCCCGCACGGCCCCTCCCCCGCGACCACCCTCCCCCGCACACCCCCACCCCCGCTCCCCCTCCCCCACACGCCCCCTCCCCCGCACAGCCCCTCCCCGCGCCCCCCTCCCCCGCACGCCCCGTCCCCCGCGCGCCTCCTCCCTCGAGAGCCCCCTCACCCGCACCCCCCTCCCCAGCACAGCCCCCTCCCCCGCACCCCAATCCCCCGCACACCCCCTCCCCCGCGCGCCCCCTCCCCCGCACCCCCATCCCTCGCACCCCCCGTCCCCCGCACGCCCCCTCCCCCGTACGCCCCCTCCCCCGCGCGCCCCCTCCCCCGCGACCCCCTTCCCCTTACGCCCCCTCCCCCGCGCGCCCCCTCCCCCGCACACCCCCTCCCCCGCACCACCCCACCCCCGCACCCCCCCTCCCCCGCACCACCCCACCCCCGCACCCCCCCTCCCCCGTGCCCCCCACCCCCGCACACCCCCTCCCCCGTGCCCCACTCCCCGCACACCCCCACCCCCGCACCACCCCTCCCCCGCACACCCCCTCCCCCGCACCACCCCTCCCCCGCACACCCCTCCCCCGCACACCCCCTCCCCCGCACCACCCCTCCCCCGCACACCCCTCCCCCGCACACCCCTCCCCCGCACACCCCCTCCCCCGCACCACCGCTCCCCGCGCCCCCACCCCGCACACCCCCAACCCCGCGCGCTCCTTCCCCCGCACGCCCCCTCCCCCGCAAGCACCCTGCCCCGCTCCCCCTCCCCCGCACAGCCCCTCCCCGCACCCCCCCTCCCCCGCACGCCCCCACCCCCGCGCGCCCCTTCCCCCGCACGCCCCCTCCCCCGCACGCCCCCTCCCCCGCGCGCCCCCTCCCCCGCGCGCCCTGTCCCCCGCACGCCCCCTCCCCCGCGCGCCCCCTCCCCCGCGCGCCCCCTCCCCCGCGCGCCCCCTCCCCCGCGCGCCCCCTCCCCCGCGCTCCCCCTCCCCCGCGCCCCCCCTCCCCCGCGCGCCCCCTCCCCCGCGCCCCCCCTCCCCCGCGCTACCCCCCGCGCCCCCCTCCCCCGCACGCCCCCTCCCCCGCAAACCCCTCCCCCGCGCGCCCCCTCCCCCGCGCGCCCCCTTCCCCGCAAACCCCTCCCCCGCGCGCCCCCTCCCCCTCGCGCCCCCTCCCCCGCGCCCCCCCTCCCCCGCGCTAACCCCCGCGCCCCCCTCCCCCGCAAACCCCTCCCCCGCGCGCCCCCTCCCGCACAGGCCCCCTCCCCCGCGCCCCCCCTCCCCCGCACGCCCCCTCCCCCGCGCCCCCCTTCCCCCTCACGCCCCCTCCCCCGTACGCCCCCTCCCCCACGCGCCCCCTCCCCCGCGCCCCCCTCCCCCACACGCCCCCTCTCCCGCAAATCCCTCCCCCGCACGCCCTCTCCCCCACACAACCCCTCTCCCGCACGCCCACACCCCCACACGCCCCCTCCCCCGCACACCCCCTCCCCCGCGCTCCCCCCCGCGCCCCCTCCCCCCCACGCACCCCCTCCCCCGCACGCCCCCTCCCCCACACGCCCCCTCCCCCCCCACGACCCCTCCCCCGCACACCCCCTCCCCCGCGCTCCCCCGCGCGCCCCCTCCCCCCCACGCACCCTCCCCCACACACCTCCTCTCCCGCACGCCCCCTCCCCCGCACGCCCCCTCCCCCGCACGCCCCCTCCCCCGCGCCCCCCCACACAACCCCTCCCCCACAAACCCCCTCCCCTGCACACCCCCTTCCCTTCACGCCCCCTCTCCCGCACGCCCCCTCCCCAGCACGCCCCCTCCCCCGCACGCCCCCTCCCCCGCGCCCCCCCACACAACCCCTCCCCCACAAACCCCCTCCCCTGCACACCCCCTTCCCTTCACGCCCCCTCTCCCGCACGCCCCCTCCCCCGCACGCCCCCTCCCCCTCACGCCCCCTCCCCCACACACCTCCTCTCCCGCACGCCCCCTCCCCCGCACGCCCCCTCCCCCACACGCCCCCTCCCCCACACACCCCCTCTCCCGCACGCCCCATCCCCCACACGCCCCCTCCCCCGCACACCCCCTCCCCCGCGCTCCCCCGCGCGCCCCCTGCCCCCCACGCACCCCCTCCCCCGCGCGCCCCCTCCCCCCCACGCCCCCTCCCCTGCACGCCCCCTCTTCCGCACACCCTCTCTTCCGCCCACCCCCTCTTCCGCACGCCCCCTCCCCCACACAACCCCTCCCCCACAAACCCCCTCCCCCGCACGCCCCCTCCCCCGCACGCCCCCTCTTCCGCACACCCCCTCCCCCCACCCCCTTCCCAGCACGCCCCCTCCCCCGCACGCCCCCTCTTCCGCACACCCCCTGTTCCGCACACCCCCTCGCCCGCTCACCCCCTCCCCCGCACACCCCCTCCCCCGCACACCCCCTCCCCCGCGCACCCCCTCCCCCGCACACCCCCTCCCCCGCACACCCCGTCCCCTGCACACCCCCACCCCCACGCGCCCCCGCCCCCCCGCCCCCCCACACACCCCCTCCCCCACAAACCCCCTCCCCCGCACGCCCCCTCCCCCGCACGCCCCCTCTTCCGCACGCCCCCTCCCCCGCACCACCTCCCCCGCACGCCCTCTCCCCCGCACACCCCCTCCCCCGCTCACCCCCTCCCACGCACACCCCCTCCCCCGCACACCCCCTCCCCCGCACACCCCCTCCCCCGCACGCCCCCTCCCCCGCACGCCCCCTCCCCCGCGCGCCACCTCCCCCGCGCGCCCCCTCCCCCGCACGCCCCCTCTCCCGCGCGCCCCCTCCCCCGCTCACCCCCTCCCACAGCGCTTCAGTTTCCTCCCACAGTCCGAAAGACGTGCTGGTTAGGGTGCATTGGCCGTGCTAAATTCTCCCTCAGTGTAACCCAAACAGGCATCGGAGTGCGGAGACTAGGGGATTTTCACAGTAACTTCATTGCAGTGTTAATATCAGCCTCCTTTTGACACTACACATCACACAAACCAGCTTCCCATCCATTGACTCTGTCTACACTGCCCGCTGCCTCGGCAAAGCAGACACCATAATTAAGGACCCCACGCACCCCGGACATTCTCTCTTCCACCTTCTTCCGTCGGGAAAAGGACAAAGTCTGAGGTCACGTACCAACCGACTCAAGAACAGCTTCTTCCCTGCTGCTGCTGTCAGACTTTTGAATGGACCTACCTCGCATTAAGTTGATCTTTCTCTCCACCCGAGCTATGACTGTAACACTACATTCTGCATCCTCTCCTTTCTTTCTCTCTGAACGGTATGCTTTGTCTGCAAAGCGTGCAAGAAACAATATTTTTCACTGAATACTAATACATGTGACAATAATAAATCAAATCAATCCACTTCATTGTTTGACCTGTGATAAAGTGACCTATTGGAGACATTCACAAAGAATGGTCTTCTGTTTAAAATTCTGCTCCTTTGCATTTACATGATTCAAAATAATAAAATATCAAATTATAAACATTCCCTCTGTGGTGAGGGTCAGGAGAAGGTGCTGTAAAGACATGGAGTTAAGTTATAAATGTTATTTGATAAATTACATATAAATAGCACGATTTGTACCCAGTGGGAGCTGTGCTGCTCAGTCCTGAGACATTTCAGATCCCGTATCTGTGAAAGTTAGTCACAGAGTCATCGAGGTTTACAGCATGGAAACAGGCCCTTCGACCCAACCTACCACTCTTTTTTTAACCACTAAGCTAGTCCCAATTGTCCGCATTTGGCCCATATCCCTCTGTACCCATCTTACCCATGTAACTGTCTAAATGCTTTGTATCAGACAAAATTGTACCCACCTCTGCTATTGCCACTGGCAGCTTGTTCCAGACACTCATTACCCACTGTGTGAAACATTTGCCCCCCTCTGGATCCTTCTGTATCTCTCCCCTCTCACCTTAAACCTGTACCTCTTGTTTTAGACTCCCCTGCCTTTGGGAAAAGATGTTGACTATCTCGCCGATACAAGACCCAGGGGGCGATTCTCCCAACAAAGTTCTAAGTGCTGAATTGGCTGGAAAACTGGTGTAAATCACGCTGGTTTTTTTTCCGTGGGAGTTCAGACTCGAATCTCCCACAATCTGTGCAACGCAGAGGCCACAATAGTGAATATCATTAAAAGATCGGGGGGCGGGGCCTATTCAGGCCGGAGTCTGACAGTTCCTGAACTCTGCGCATGTGCAGTGGCCCCGATCTGTCAGCCTGCAGTTTGCCAGACAGCTCGATCGCTGGCCAGCCCATTGCCGATGAGCGGAATCTGTGTGATTCCCCCCATTGGTGATGAGCGGGGTCTTGTATTTAATTAATAATTTTTCTCTATTTCTTCTCCCCAGGAATTTGAATTTTGAAGACTGAAATGTGACTCGGAACCCTTGGACCAGAGATTTTCTCCAGAGGAGGATGATGAACTGAGGCCTGTTCCACAGGCCACACTCGTGTGTTGTTGTCTCTGTATTACCCCAAACGCGGTGGGGGCTGGTGTTTGAAGACCTGCGGTTCAAATAGCCAAGCTTTGCAATTCGTCACAAATATGTTAACCCTTTGGTGGATGACAAACAGAAAATTAATTCTGTCATACGAAATGGTCTATTAGTTTGTTCTGTATCCAAAATAACAGGAATGTGAGAGACAGCAATGAAGCTAATTATTAAATAGAATGCACAGACACCTTTACAATTCAGTTTTAGAAGTTCAGCCTTTTGTCACTCTAATTCCTAGGAGGGGGTGGTGGTGAATTTCTGCCTCTCTCACTCTGTATCTCTCTCTGTCACTCTCTCTGTCTCTCTCACTTTGTGTGAATCAGTATCCGTGATATCTCTATGCGCTGATGGATTATGTTTTTAAAAGGATAAAAGCAAATTACTGCGGCTGCTGGAATCTGAAACCAAAAGAGGAATCGCTGGAAAATCTCAGCATGTCTGGCAGCATCTGTAAGGAGAGGAAAGAGCTGACGTTTCGAGTCCAGGTGACCCTTTGTTAAAGCTCAAAGCTCCTTACAGATACTGCCATGTTTTTAAAAGGGTTTCGCTCAACTTCAAGAGGGAGTTTAACCCCTCAGAACAAAGAACAAAGAACAATACAGCACAGGAACAGGCCATTCGGCCCTCCAAGCCCGCGCCGCTCCCCGGTCCAGGATTGAATCCTGAATCCAGGATCCCCGCCCAATTTTCCAGCCGATCTACATACCAATATCCTATCCACCGAGCTGTCCCTCACAGCTACGATGCTTTGTTCATTACAACCTATTAACTCACCCCCACCCCTCCATTCCAGACCATGTGATCTCCAGGGAGAGGCGAAAACCCAGAGTGAAAAACCCCAGGGCCAATATGGGGAAAAAAAATCTGGGAAATTCCTCTCCGACCCCCTGAGGCGATCGAAACGAGTCCAGGAGATCACAATGGCCCTGATCAGAAAATGCTTCCCAACCCTAGTCATTTCCACTTCCACGAACACCATATGAATTCCCTGCCCCCGAGACAGGTTCCCAACTATCCGCAGTCTCGCTCTGTACTGGCACCAGCAAGATGATCATAGAATGAAGCCTTGAAACGGGAAACAAGGAACAATTAGCCCGCGCCGCTCCCTGGTCCAGACTAGACCACTCTTTTGTATCCCTCCATTCCCACTCCGTTCATATAGCTGTCTAGATAAGTCTTAAACGTTCCCAGTGTGTCCGCCTCCACCACCTTGCCCGGCAACACATTCCAGGCCCCCACGACCCTCTGTGTGAAATATGTCCTTCTGATATCTGTGTTAAACCTCCCCCCCTTCACCTTGAACCTATGACCCCTCGTGAACGTCACCACTGACCCGGGGAAAAGCTTCCCACCGTTCACCCTATCTATGCCTTTCATAATTTTATACACCTCTATTAAGTCTCCCCTCATCCTCCGTCTTTCCAAGGAGAACAACCCCAGTTTCCCCAATCTCTCCTCATAACCAAGCCCCTCCATACCAGGCAACATCCTGGTAAACCTCCTCTGTACTCTCTCCAAAGCCTCCACGTCCTTCTGGTAGTGTGGCGACCAGAACTGGACGCAGTATTCCAAATGCGGCCGAACCAACGTTCTATACATCTGCAACATCAGACCCCAACTCTTATACTCTATGCCCCGTCCTATAAAGGCAAGCATGCCATATGCCTTCTTCACCACCTTCTCCACCTGTGACGTCACCTTCAATGATCTGTGGACTTGCACACCCAGGTCCCTCTGCGTCTCTACACCCTTTATGGTTCTTCCATTTATCGTGTAGCTCCTCCCTACATTATTCCCACCAAAATGCATCACTTCGCATTTGTCAGGATTGAACTCCATCTGCCATTTCCTTGCCCAAATTTCCAGCCTATCTATATCCTTCTGTAGCCTCTGACAATGTTCCTCACTATCTGCAAGTCCTGCCAGTTTTGTGTCGTCCGCAAACTTACTGATCACCCCAGTTACTCCTTCTTCCAGATCATTTATATAAATCACAAACAGCAGAGGTCCCAATACAGAGCCCTGCGGAACACCACTAGTCACATGCCTCCAGCCGGAAAAAGACCCTTCCACTACCACCCTCTGTCTTCTATGACCAAGCCAGTTCTCCACCTATCTAGCCACCTCCCCCTTTATCCCATGGGATCCAACCTTTTTCACTAGCCTACCATGAGGGACTTTGTCAAACGCTTTACTAAAGTCCATATAGACAACATCCACGGCCCTTCGTCAACCATTTTGGTCACTTCTTCAAAAAACACCACCAGGTTAGTGAGGCATGACCTCCCTCTCACAAAACCATGCTGACTATCGTTAATGAGTTTATTCCTTTCTAAATGCGCATACATCCTATCTCTAAGAACCTTCTCCAACAACTTCCCCACCACGGACGTCAAGCTCAGGGGCCTATAATTACCCGGGTTATCCTTCCTACCCTTCTTAAATAACGGGACCACATTTGCTATCCTCCAATCCTCTGGGACCTCACCTGTGTCCAGTGACGAGACAAAGATTTGCGTCAGAGGCACAACGATTTCACCTCTCGTCTCCCTGAGCAGCCTTGGATAGATTCCATCAGGCCCTGGGGATTTGTCAGTCTTTATATTCTCTAACAAACCTAACACCTCCTCCTTTGTAATGGAGATTTTCTCCAACGGTTCAACACTCCCCTCCGAGACACTCCCAGTCAACACATCCCTCTCCTTTGTGAATACCGACGCAGAGTATTCATTTTGGATCTCCCCTACTTTTTTTGGGCTCCAAGCATAAGTCCCCACTTTTGTCCCTGAGAGGTCCGATTTTTTCCCTAACAACCCTTTTGTTCCTAACATATGAATAAAATGCCTTGGGATTCTCCTTAATCCTGTCTGCCAAGAACATTTCATGACCCCTTTTTGCTCTTCTAATTCCCCGTTTGAGTATTTTCCTACTTTCATTGTACTCCTCCAGAGCTCCCTCCGTTTTTAGCTGCTTGGACCTAACATACGCCTCTCTTTTCCTTTTGACCAGTCCCTCAATTTCCCTGGTTATCCACGGTTCTCTAATCCTACCCTTCCTATCCTTCTTTTTTACAGGCACATGCTTGTCCTGTAGCCCTAACAACCGTTCCTTAAAAGACTGCCACATACCAGATGTGGATTTACCCTCAAACAACCTCTCCCAATCAAGAGCTGCCAATTTCTGCCTGATCCCAATAAAGTTAGCCTTCCCCCAATCCAACCCAAGAAGACTGGGAAATCTCTAGATTTGGGACAACACGCGCACACACAAACACATCCACACTGATATGGATTATATATGTATAATATATATATATATACACACACAGACACACACAGTGATACACACTGACACACACACACACACTGACACACACACACAGTAATACACACTGACCCACCCACACACACACACACACACACACACAGTAATACACACTGACCCACACACAGACAGTGATGCACACTGACCCACAGACATACAGTGATGCACACTGACACACAGACACACAGTGATACACACTGACACACACTCACACAGTGATACACACTGACCCCCCCACACACAGTGATACACACTGACCCACACACACAAAGTGATGCACACTGACACACACACACACACACAGTGACACACACACAGTGGCACACACACGGTGATACACACTGATACACACTGCCCCCCGCACACAGTGATGCACACTGACACACACACACACACTTTGACACACGCACACAGTGATACATACTGACACACACACACACACAGTGATGCACACTGACACACACACACACACTTTGACACACGCACACAGTGATACATACTGACACACACACACACAGTGATGCACACTGACGCACACACACACAGTGATACACACTGACACGCACACACACAGTGACACACACTGACACACACACAGTGACACACACTGACACACACACACACACACAGTGATGCACACTGACACACTCACACAGTGAGACACACTGACGCACACACACACAGTGGCACACAGTGACACACACACAGTGACACACACACACACAGTGACACACACACACAGTGACACACACACAGTGATGCACACTGACACACACACACAGTGATGCACACTGACGCACACACACACAGTGGCACACACTGACACACACACACAGTGACACACACACACAGTGACACACACACAGTGATACACACTGACCCACACACACAGTGATGCACACTGACTCACACACACACATACACAGTGATACACACTGACCCCCACACACACACTGATACACACTGACCCACACACACACATTGACACACACTGACACACACACAGTGATACACACTGACACACACACACACACACAGTGATCCACACTGACCCACACACACACAGTGATACACACTGACACACACGCACACAGTGATACTCACTGACACACGCAAACACAGTGACACACACTGACACAAACACACACAGTGATACACACTGTCCCCCGCACACAGTGATACACACTGACCAAACACACACACAGTGAAACACACTGACACACACAAACACACACTGATACACACCCACACACACACACACACACAAACTATGATGCACACGGACCCACACAAACACACAGTGACATACACTGACCCACACACACACAGTGACACACCACTGACCCACACAAACACAGTGATACACACTGACCCACACACCCACAGTGATACACACTGACCCCCCTCACACAGTGATACTCACTGACCCACACACCCACAGTGATACACATTGACCCACACACACACAGTGATACACACTGACCCCCCTCACACAGTGATACACACTGACACACACACACACAGTGATGCACACTGACACACAGTGATACACACTGACCCACACACACACAGTGATACACACTGACCCCCACACAGACAGGGATACACACTGACACACACACACACAGTGATGCACACTGACCCACACACTCACACACACAGTGATACACACTGTCATACACACACACACAGTGATACACACTGACCCACACACACTCAGTGATACACACTGACACACACACACACGGTGATACACACTGACACACACACACACACAGTGATACACACTGTCATACACACACACACAGTGATACACACTGACCCACACACACTCAGTGATACACACTGACACACACACACACGGTGATACACACTGACACACACACACACACACAGTGATGCACACTGACACACAGTGATACACAGTGACACACACACACAGTGATACACACTGACCCACACACACTCAGTGATACACACTGACCCACACACACACAGTGATACACACTGACACACGCACACACACAGTGATACACACTGTCATACACACACACAGTGATACACACTGACCCACACACACTCAGTGATACACACTGACACACACACACACGGTGATACACACTGACACACACACACACACACAGTGATGCACACTGACACACAGTGATACACAGTGACACACACACACAGTGATACACACTGAACAACACACACTGTTGCACACCTAAACACACACACACACACAGTGATACACAGTGATACACACACGCACACACACACAGTGATGCACACTGACCCACAGAAACACAGTGACACAAACTGACCCACACACACATGATGACACGCACACAGTGTTACACACTGACCCACATAGACACAGTGATACACACTGACACATACACACACAGTGACATACACTGACACACACACACAGTGATACACGCTGACACACACACATACAGTGATACACACTGACACGCACACACAGTGATACACACTGACACATACACACACAGTGATACACACTGACCCACACACACACAGTGATACACACTGACACACACACACACAGTGATACACACTGACACACACACACAGTGATACACACTGACACATACACACACAGTGATACACACTGACCCACACACACACAGTGATACACACTGACACACGCACACACACAGTGATACACACTGACACACACACACAGTGATACACACTGACACATACACACACAGTGATACACACTGACACACACACACACACACAGTGATACACACTGACACATACACACACAGTGATACACACTGACACACACACACACAGTGATACACACTGACACGCACACAGTGACACACACTGACCCACACACACAGTGATACACACTGACACACACACACACACACAGTGACACACACTGACCCACACACACAGTGATACACACTGACACACACACACACAAACACACACACAGTGATACACACTGACACACACACACTCTGACACACACACGCAGTGACACACACTGACACACTGACACACACACACAGTGATACACACTGACACACACACACACAGTGACACTGTCCCTCACACACGCAGTGATACACACTGACACACGCACACAGTGATACACACTGACACGCACAGTGATACGCACTGACACACACACACAGTGATACACACTGACACACACACACAGTGATACATACTGACACACACAGTGACAGAAACTGACCCACACACACAGTGATACGCACTGACCCACACACACACACACACACACACACACACACAGTGATGCACACTGACACACACACTCACACACAGTGACACTGTCGCTCACACACGCAGTGATACACGCTGACACACACACAGTGATACACACTGACACACACACAATGACACGCACTGACACACACACACAGTGATACACACTGACACACACACACACCCAGTGATACACATTGACACACACACACAGTGACACACAGACAGTGATACACACTGACACACACACACAGTGACACACACAAAGTGACACACAGACAGTGGTACACACTGACACACACACACAGTGATTCACACTGACCCACACACACACACATTGATGCACACTGACACACACACTCACACACACAGTGACACACACTGACACACATATCGGCAATGACCCTCACACACACTGATACACACACACACAGTGACACACACTGACAAAAACACACAGTGATACACACTGACACACACACACACACACACAGTGATACACACTGACGCACACACACACACACAGTGACACACACTGTCACGCACACACACAGTGAGACACACTGACACACACACAGTGACACACTGACACGCACACACACAGTGAGACACACTGACACACACACAGTGACACACTGACACGCACACACACAGTGAGACACACTGACAGACACACACAGTGACACACACTGACACACACACAGTGATACACACTGACCCACACACACACATTGACACACACTGACACACACACACAGTGATACACACTGACACACACACACAGTGACACACACACAGTGACACACACTGACACGCAAGGTGACACACACACAGTGATACACACTGACACACACACAGTGATACATACTGACACACACAGTGACACACACTGACCCACACACACACACACTGACGCACACTGACACGCACAGTGACACACACACAGTGATACACACTGACACACACACACAGTGATACATACTGACACACACACAGTGACACACACTGACCCACACTCACACAGTGATAAACATTGACCCACACACACACACATTGATAATCACTGACACACACACACACACACAGTGATACACACTGACACACACACAATGACACGAACTGGCACACACACACAGTGATACACACTGACACACACACACCCAGTGATACACATTGACACACACACACACACAGTGACACACAGACAGTGAATCACACTGACACACACACACAGTGATGCACACTGACACACACACTCACACACACAGTGACACACACTGACACACACATCGGCACTGAGCCTCACACACACTGATACACACACACACAGTGATACACACTGACAAAAACACACAGTGATACACACTGACACACACACACACACACAGTGATACACACTGACACACACAGTGACACACACTGACACGCACACACACAGTGAGACACACTGACACACACACAGTGACACACATTGACGCGCACACACACAGTGGGACACATTGACACACACACAGTGATACACACTGACACACACACAGTGACACACACTGACACGCACACATACAGTGACACACACTGACACACACACAGTGATACACACTGACCCACACACACACATTGACACACACTGACCCACACACACACACAGTGATACACACTGACAATCACACACAGTGATACACACTGACACACACACAGTGACACACACTGACTCTCTCACACACACACACAGTGATACACACTGACACACACACACAGTGATGCACACTGACACACACACTCACACACAGTGACACTGTCGCTCACACACGCAGTGATACACACTGACACACACATAATGACACGCACTGACACACACACACAGTGATACACACTGACACACACACACAGTGATACACACTGACACACACACAGTGATACACACTGACACAAACACACCCAGTGTTACACATTGACACACACACACACACACACACACACACACAGTGACACACAGACAGTGATACACACTGACGCACATACACACAGTGATACACGCTGGCACACACACACACAGTGATACACACTGACACACACACACCCAGTGTTACACATTGACACACACACAGTGACACACACACAGTGACACACAGACAGTGATACACACTGACACACACACACACTGATACACACTGACCCACACACACACACAGTGATGCACACTGACACACACACTCACACACACAGTGACACACACTGACACGAAAATCGGCACTGACCCTCACTCACACAGATACACACACACACAGTGACACACACTGACAAAAACACACAGTGATACACACTGACACACACACGCACACACACTGTGATACACACTGACGCGCACACACACACACACACACACACACAGTGACACACACTGACATGCACACACACAGTGAGACACACCGACACACACACAGTGACACACACTGACACGCACACATACAGTGAGACACACTGACACACACACAGTGATACACACTGACCCACACACAGTGACTCACACTGACTCTCACACACACACAGTGACACACACACAGTGATGCACACTGACACACACACTCACACACAGTGACACTGTCGCTCACACACGCAGTGATACCCACTGACACACACACAATGACACGCACTGACAACCACACACAGTTATACACACTGACACACACACACAGTGATACACACTGACACACACACACACACAGTGATACACACTGACACACACACACAGTGATACACACTGACACACACACACACACACAGTGATACACACTGACACACACACACACAGTGATACACACTGACACACACACACAGTGATACACACTGACACAAACACACCCAGTGTTACACATTGACACACACAGTGACACACAGACAGTGATACACACTGACACACACACACAGTGACACACACTGACACACACACACACACAGTGATACACGCTGACACACACACACACAGTGATACATACTGACAGACACACACCCAGTGTTACACATTGACACTCACACAGTGACACACACACAGTGACACACAGACAGTAGTACACACTGACACACACACACACTGATACACCCTGACCCACACACACACACAGTGATGCACACTGACACACACACTCACACACACAGTGACACACACTGACAAGAACATCGGCACTGACGCTCACACACTGATACACACACACACAGTGACACACATTGACAAAAACACACAGTGATACACACTGACACACACACACTGTGATACACACTGACGCACACACACACACACACACACAGTGACACACACTGACATGCACACACACAGTGAGACACACTGACACACACACAGTGACACACACTGACACGCACACACACAGTGAGACACACTGACACACACACACAGTGACACACACTGACACACACACAGTGATACACACTGACACACTCATACAGTGACACACACTGACACACACACAGTGACACACACTGACTCACACACACACACACACAGTGACACACACACAGTGATACACACTGACACACACACACAGTGACACACACTGACACACACACAGTGACACACACTGACACACACACACACAGTGACACACACTGACACACACACAGTGATACACACTGACACACACACACAGTGACACACACTGACACACACAGTGATACACACTGACACACACACAGTGACACACACTGACTCACACACACTGACTCACACACACACACACACAGTGACACACACACAGTGATACACACTGACACACACACACAGTGACACACACTGACACACACACAGTGATACACACTGACACACACACAGTGATACACACTCACCCTCACACACTGACACCAGCTTCCTGATTGGTTGAAGTGTTTGTCACTCCCGGATTTGCTCTGGGGGCGGGGCCGTTAGCTGCTGGTGTTCTGATTGGCTGACACGGCTGTCAGTCAGAAAGCTCAGCCTCTGATTGGCTCACCCGCTGTCAGTCAGAGTGCGGAGACCAGTCATTGGTGGACTTGGCTGTCAGGAAGTGAGCGGCAATTCTGATTGGCTGATTCGTGCAGTAGTTGATCTGGGGTCCGATTGGCTGAGGCGATCATTTAGCAATCCAGTCTCTGATTGGCTGAGGCGGTGATTTAGTGATCCCACTCTGTGATTGGCTGAGGTGGTGATTTCGTGATCCCGCTCTGTGATTGGCTGAGGCGGTGATTTAGTGATCCCGCTCTGTGATTGGCTGAGGCGGTGATTTAATGATCCCTCTCTGTGATTGGCTGAGGCGGTGATTTAGTGATCCCGCTCTGTGATTGGCTGAGGCGGTGATTTAGTGATCCCTCTCTGTGATTGGCTGAGGCGGTGATTTAGTGATCCCGCTCTGTGATTGGCTGTCAGTCAGTTTTGTTTCTTCATTAATTGAATAATTGATGTGAGCGGATATTTCACCGCGATCCTGATCTGCCCCCTGAACTTGGATTGAGTCACCGCGTAAATAAATGTGTTTGTGCAGCAATTTACATCCTGCAGCATAAATCCGACTTGTTGAAATGTGTATTCAGGAAGAGTGACGTAAATAAATCCTTTCACTTTCGAATAGATAAAAAATATAACATACACGGCCCAGAGGAGAATGAAAGCCCCGGAAATGCTGAAGAGTAAAATCATTGACTTCCTTCTGCTCTCCATCTCGGGGTCTCTGCGATTCTCTCCCTGACTCTGAGCCCTCAGTCCCTTCCGGACTCGACTGGTCACCAAAATGTGTCTGACTGTCAGAGCGTTAATCACCAGGATTAAACCGAATGGGAGCAATGGGGTTAAAACCCGATCAAACCAGGTAAATCCAACCCAGC
The DNA here is from genome assembly GCF_964213995.1 of Mustelus asterias. Classification (NCBI taxonomy): domain Eukaryota; kingdom Metazoa; phylum Chordata; class Chondrichthyes; order Carcharhiniformes; family Triakidae; genus Mustelus; species Mustelus asterias. The sequence continues at coordinate 45,938 of NW_027592357.1, forward strand.
CAGGATCAGTCCAATAGCTTGTCTTTGTCTGACAGCCCCACTGGACATTGTCCATTATCCCCCCAGGTTCCTGTATAAAGTACCAGGGGATGTGTCTCACAGAGAGCAGGAGGCCGGTTGTTGCCAGAACCACAGCCGCAGTTTTCCCGGTGCAATATTTAGTTTTCAGTTTCTGGCAGCGAATGGCCACAAATCGATCAAAGGAGAAAGTGATGGTGAACCAGACTGAACACTCTGTGGCTGCAGCCAGCAGGACAGAGTGAACACGACACACAGAGGTGAGGGACAGGAAACTCCGCGGGAAATAATAAACATTTATCCTGCTGAGAATGGGGTTAAAGATGATGAAGAGCAGATCCGCCGCTGCCATGGCGACCAGGTAGCGAGTGGTGCAGGTGGAGAGGCCACACTTTCCCCGACTCAGGATCACAATTCCCACTAAATTAACTGTCAGTGAAAAAGGGACAAGAGGCGGGAAATGAGTGAGTGAACATTCCCCATGTGTGAAGCCACAGTAAGGAGAGGATTTCAGCATCAACCCAATGGGGTTCCCGGGGTGGCGGGGTTGTTGGAGGAGTTGTGTTAGAGATTAACATTGCAGATTGGAAAGTAGCCAATGTAACCCCGCTGGTTAAGTAGGGACTGGGGGACAGGAAGCTGTGAATTACACATCTCTCACTTTGATGGAGCAAATCTGCACATTCTCATCATTCAAATATTTCACACAGATTGCATTTCTCATCTGATGTGTTTTCCAGGATTAATTCAGACCCAAAGTGGACAGAGATAGAATCTGCAATCCCTTCCTGCACCCAATTATCAGAGCCCACCCCGGATTGAACACCTCTCTGGACTGGACAGCTGGTGGAGCTGGAAGTCAATTCAGGATTTTTCTATTTAACTTCCCCTCTCCAAATGTCCTCCCCATTCTGACTCTCCCCCGCAGCTTTTCTGCTTCTAATTTACAGATTATATCCTCTGTCCGTCTCTTTTTTCCTTTCTTCTCTCCCTCTCTCTTTGCCCTCTCCTTTGCTTCCCTATCTATCTCTTCCTAAACTCTTCTTCTCTCCGACCAGCTTTATTCCCTCTATCTGGATTTCTCTCTTATCCAGTGCGTTCCCATTCTTCATTCTCATTGTAACTTTACCCCATATCTCCCTATCGCTCTCCAATTGTTCTCTCTCTCCTCATGTTTCTCCCCATATCTCTCTATCTCACCCCAGTATTGCTCTCTCCATCTCGCTTTCTCCCCATTCCTGTTCACCTCCCTCCAGAATCTCTCCCTGTCCCTTTCCAGCTTTCTTTGTGGGGATTTTAAGCACAGCATGATCCCATGGGCAGCACTGTGACCATATCCAGAGAGGACAAAGTGGGGGTGGGGGGAGACATGTCATTCCCCCAGCCTCGCGCTTGGTGTAATCCTCCACCCAGCTCCATGTGAATTCTGAGTTTGGATACATATCCCCTCAGTGACAGAAAGAGATAAACTCCCCTCTTTAAACTGGGGACAAGCTGTATCCATTCCTTTGGTAGACTTTGTAAAATGAGCCTCCCAGTAGTTATTTATGAATAAATTAATCGATCTTTTGATTGATTTGTGTAAATAAGGAATCTCAGGGCTCTGACTGAGGCTATTCTCCAGAGACAGGAAGCTGGGCACTGACTCCTAACTGGAGACCCCCAGATAAGGTGGTTCTTCCCACCCCCTCACAGCAATATGACTTGTGGTTATTGGCAGTGTGGCTCAGAAATATTGCATCGCACCTTTCAACACAGTGCACAGTGTGGATGTGGTTGCAAAGACCTGGCTCTAGATAAGAACATCCATCTTTACAATGAGTGAGAGAGATAGGGGCAGGAGGAGAAAAGAGAAGGAGGGAGTGGAGCAGAGACAGAGGGAGGCCCGAGGGGAGTGGAAGGTCAAAGCAGAGGTGGTGATGGAGGGAGAGCATTTGAGAAAGAGAGACAGGATGTGAGAGTCTCCAGTGTGTGGTCACCAGCTGCAGCTCCACTCAAACCCTGTCAGATAGTCTGGGAGGATTTAAAAAGTGTCCTGAAGGAATCAGCAGCCACTTCCCAAACTGAAAGAGGGAGTTGAGCGGCTTCTAGAGACTGAGAGGGGACCGGGGGGTGGGCAGGATGGAGCAGGGCTGGCATTTTAATTCAGGTTTAGAAGATTCTCTCTGTGGATCTCTCTCTCTCTCCATTTCAATGTTTCTGTCTGATTGGAAGAAATGGAGGGAAGGAAAGAGTGAGAGAGAATGAGGAGAACCAAGAATGAGAGGTTACAGAATAATAGAATCATACAGAGCAGAAGAGGCCCTTCAGCCCATCGAGTCTGCACTGTCACATTAGAAATACCTGAAATCCCACCTAACCCCATCTGTCAGCACTTGGCCCAGAGCCCTGAATGTTATGTTGTGCCAAGTGCTCATCCAGATAGCTTTTAAAGGATGTGAGGGAACCCACCTCCACCACCCTCCCAGGCAGCGCATTCCAGACCCTCAACACCCTCGAGGGAGAAAAATATTTTCTCACACCCCCTCCGCCAACCTCCTTACCCCCACCGTGAACCTATGTCCCCTCGTGACTGACCCTTCAGATATGGGGAACAGTTGCTCCGTTTCCACTCTGTCCATGGCCCTCATAATCTTGTCTACCTCGATCAGGTCGCCCCTCAGTCTTCTCTGCTAAAACTTCAATAACCCAAGCCCACGCAACCTCTTTTCATAACGTTGATCTTCCATCCAAGGCAGCATCTTGGTGAATCTCCTCTGTACCCCCATCCAGCGCAAACACATCCTTCCTATAATGTGGCGATCAGAACTGCACACAGTACTCCACCTGGGGCCTCACCAAGGATCGAGACAATTAGAACATAAGAAATAGGAGCAGGAGTAGGCCATCTAGCCCCTCGAGCCTGCCCCGCCATTCAATAAGATCATGGCTGATCTGACGTGGATCAGTACCACTTACCCGCCTGATCCCCATAACCCTTAATTCCCTTACCGCTCAGGAATCCATCCATCCGCGCTTTAAACATATTCAGCGAGGTAGCCTCCACCACCTCAGTGGGCAGAGAATTCCAGAGATTCACCACCCTCTGGGAGAAGAAGTTCCTCCTCAACTCTGTCTTAAACCGACCCCCCTTTATTTTGAGGCTGTGTCCTCTAGTTTTAACTTCCTTACTAAGTGGAAAGAATCTCTCCGCCTCCACCCTATCCAGCCCCCGCATTATCTTGTAAGTCTCCATAAGATCCCCCCTCATCCTTCTAAACTCCAACGAGTACAAACCCAATCTCCTCAGCCTCTCCTCATAATCCAAACCCCTCATCTCCGGTATCAACCTGGTGAACCTTCTCTGCACTCCCTCCAATGCCAATATATCCTTCCTCATATAAGGGGACCAATACTGCACACAGTATTCCAGCTGCGGCCTCACCAATGCCCTGTACAGGTGCATCAAGACATCCCTGCTTTTATATTCTATCCCCCTCGCAATATAGGCCAACATCCCATTTGCCTTCTTGATCACCTGTTGTACCTGCAGACTGGGCTTTTGCGTCTCATGCACAAGGACCCCCAGGTCCCTTTGCACGGTAGCATGTTTTAATTTGTTTCCATTGAGATAGTAATCCCATTTGTTATTATTTCCTCCAAAGTGTATAACCTCGCATTTCTCAACGTTATACTCCATTTGCCATATCCTCGCCCACTCACTCAGCCTGTCCAAATCTCTCTGCAGATCTTCTCCGTCCTCCACACGATTCACTTTTCCACTTATCTTTGTGTCGTCTGCAAACTTCGTTACCCTACACTCCGTCCCCTCCTCCAGATCATCTATATAAATGGTAAACAGTTGCGGCCCGAGTACCGATCCCTGCGGCACGCCACTAGTTACCTTCCTCCAACCAGAAAAACACCCATTTATTCCGACTCTTTGCTTTTGTAATTCCAACATTTTGTAATTGCTCTTTGCAATTCCAACATTACTTCCCTGCTTTTGTCATCTGTGCCTCGAATGATAAAGGCAAGTGTCCCATATGCAATTTTCACCTCCCTACTAACATGCCCTTCTGCTTTCAAAGATCTGTGGTCAAATACGCCAAGGTCACATTCTACCATAGATCTTCCTATAGTCCGAACATTCATTGAGGACTTCCTTGTCAAATTACTCCTTCCAAAGGGTATCAGCTCACACTTTTCATGGTTACATTCCATTAAACGGTGTAAAACACACTCCACACTGCGAACTGCACCTTGTGCGATCTTGCTGCAGAACTTGCTTTAAAGGTTGTCTCAGTGTTAAGAGAGAGTTTCATCTTTCCAGGGAAGTGAAGGGAATTCTCCTGACTTGGGACAATGCACACACACAGAGTGGAAGGTGTGTGGGGATTTGTGTTGGGTGATTTGGGGGAGGGGCTCACAGCAGGTGTGCGAATGGACGCAGGGGAAGGTCTGTGTCTCATTTGATTAGTTTCACAGTGCGGCTGCTGTGGGATCTTGCTGTGCATGCACACTCCTGGGCCTTTTGCCTGCCTTGTAACAATGATCATCCTCTTTGAAAATAGCTCACTGACTGCAAAGAAGGCTCCAAGGCCTTGAATATAAAAAAGCTTCAACTTGAACATTGGGACTGAGGGAGTTCATGATCACTTTCTGCAGAGGACTGAGGGGACATTCAGCCAATATCACATTGCTGCCTGTGGGATCTTACTGTGCGACCAATATTCCAGCCTCAGTTTGTACATTTGAACAAGAAACACACACACACAGAAAACAATTATCATAAACTCTCAACTGAATTTTGAAACTGACTCTGTGCTTTGGATCTTCCTGTGCACAAGTTGCATCAGAAATCTCTAAATTAACAGCAGTGAGGTCAGATTAACAATTAATCTCATCACTGTAAATAATTCTTGATGGCCTGGAATGAAAGTTCTTTAACTAGAAGCGGGTGTAATTGTGGAATAAAAAATGTGTGTGAGGCAGAGAGATAAATGTGAGGGTGAAATGAAATGCACAGGGCTCTATTTGAATACAGTTTGCTGTGGCGGTGATTGTCGGAACTCTCGCTCTATATCTGGTGTTGGGAAGCTGAGTTTGTGAAGTGTGGTCCCTTTAAAAGCTGGTTTTGTGTCCCTTTAAAGTTGGACTTGTGTCAATGCTTGGAGGCTTCAAATGCAGGTACAGACAGAGTACACAGACTGCAACATTTGCAGCAAAGGCCAAGCGTCAGCATCGCCATGGTAACAGGCTTTGCAGGTTTTTGAATTTTGAGTTCAGCCTATCAGTCCAAAGAAGGCACTCAGCTATCAGGAAGCTATCAAATGTTAATTTATTGTTGTTGACAAGATCAGATCACTCCTGGTGCAGGAAAATTCAGAGGTCATCACAGTTATAAAAACAGGAGATCAACTGCCTGCCTGCAGTTCAACTGAAGGGCTGCCACCTCTCAAAGCCCAGAGAAGGAAAGAGCAGCTCTCTCCAGCTTTGATTATCACTTAATAGACCTCTCCATCTATCGATCTGAATCAGAAGTAACTCGCAGGCAGCGGAATAGAAAGACGAACGCCAAAGGTTTTCCTAAATTATGTTCTTTTTTTTCTGTTAATGAATGTCCTTGTGTTTATTTGAACTGCATTCCAGTAGAATCTTACTTTAATCACAATGCTACTTCTTTATCTAAAGTTCCCTGCTGGTTAAATACATAAATTGTTAATTGTTCACTTAAAGTGAGTGTCAGATATTTCTGTTGGTTAACCACTAAATGTTAATGAAGAACAGTTCACACCTTCCCACACACTTTTCACACATCACAAAGCAAGGTATTCCTCTTTGGAGAATTTGGCGTGGCTTGTTAAAAGGACATCAACCTCTGTCTCATGTCACTGTCTCTCTATCTGTGTCTCTGTCTCTCCATTCTGTGGTTTGTGAGAGAGGGAGTGAGAGAGTTGGGGGACAGGCTGAGGAAAGGCTGATGTTACAGAATGTGGGAGTGAGAGAGAAACGGGAGGATCAGGTTAAACAGGGGGAGAGATAGTTGAACATTGTGGAGTTAGGGTGGAGGGAAAATGTCACAGGATTCGGGGGTAGAGGGTTTCCTGAGAGCAGTAACTGCTGATGTCCCTGTCACATTTTTCCAGAAAGCGTGATGTTCAAACACTCCAGTCCTGAGACAGTCTGTTTTGAAATGTATCCTGAGGAAATGAACAGTTTCTTCCCAGTTGAGGTTTGAGCCACTTGCCGACTAGGTTGGGCGGTGTGGAAACATTGCTACCCATGGGATCGTGCTGTGCATCAATGACTTGTAGCATTTACAGAACTGCAAATGGTAACCACACAACTTAAAAGGGAAATTTGGGAGGGTGGAGGGGCTAAAAATCAAACCCCTGGCCTTGGTAAAGACTTATGCTCAATCCCTGTGTCCTGTTTGTGTTTTTAGACAGGGTGGTGCGATTTGGAGGATTTATCATTTTTTATGAGGGAGTGGGTAGGGCAGGGGGTTCAATATCTCGGCCTCTGTCATCACAACGTTCCCTCTCTCTCTCCAACCATTTGCTTCAATGTTGCATCTTGTAGTTCATGTAAAATAAAACCCCCTTGTGATTTGCTGTTTTTTTATTGTTGTGGGGTGTGTGAGGGGTGTGCGGGCGGGACAGAGGGTGGGGAACAGTGGGGTGTGTGAGGGGTGTGCGGATGGGACAGAGGGTGGGGAACAGTGGTTCTCTTTTCCCTCTTGCCCCTTCCCTCCATGTGTGGGATGTTTTGGGGCTGGAAAGGACAGTTCTGTTTCACTGGGATGGGGAGAATTCTGTTCTTTTTCCCCAGGTTTATTGCATCCTCTGGGACTAGGCCTCAATTCAAGGCCTAATCTCAGGGCCCTCAGGATGCCTTTTCCATTCACTTCATTCCATACAGTTACTGTGTTTAATTTTATGAGAGCAATCATTAAATAAAACTGCAGCAGCCGCGTCAATTCATTCCACTCAGGATGCAATTGTCGGTTTTCAAACTCTCCCACCCAACGTTCTTGTTAGATTGTGTTATCAGTGAGGGAGAGAGAGAAAAAGAGAAAGGTGTAAGAGAGAGAGAGAGAGAGAGAGAAGGCCGAGAGGAAGGGAGCGGTGAGAAGATAAAGTGTCGGGGGGAGGGGGTTGGGGGGTGAGGGAGGGTGGGTGGGGGGAGAGAGGACGTGTTTAGGGGGTCCTCCACTGTTTAATTCCAGCCGAGCTCCCCAGTCATTGAAACATATAAACTAGAAGCGTGAGTAGGAGCCTGCGCCACCATTCAATTTTATTGTGGCTGATCATCAAATTTAATAACTTGATTCACCCTGACCCCATATCCTTTTATCCCTTTAGCCCCGAGAGCTATATCTCATTTATTTTTGAAGTCACAGAATGCCTGTGAATTCCACACATTCACCACCCTCTGACTGAAGAAATTTCTCCTCCCCTCAGTTCTAAAAAGGTTTTCCCTTATCATCAAACTAAGACAGCGAGTTGTGGACTCCCCCACCATTGGTAACTTTCTTTCTGAATCGACCCGTTCGAATCCTGTTTGAATTTTATAAGTTTCTATGAGATCCCCTCTCACTATTCTGAATGCAATTGTCTTAACAACATTCTGTGGTAGTGAATCCCACACATTCACCACCCTTGACTGAATAAATTTCTCCCCACCTCAGCTCCAAAAGGTTTGTCCCTAATCCTAAAACTATGACCCCGAGTTCTCGACTCCCCCACCATTGGGAACATTCTTTCTGAATCAACCCTGCCTCATTCTGTTAGAATTTAATACGTTCCCATGAGGTCCCCTCTCACTCTACAAATTTCCATTGAATATAATCCTAACCAATCTAATCTCTCCTCATATGACAGACCTGCCATCCCAGGAATCAGCCTGGTAAACCGTCGCTGTACTTCCTCTATAGCAAGGACATCCTTCCTCAGATCAGGACACCAAAACTGTACAAAACTATCCAGGTGTGGCCTCACCAATCCTTTATAAATTGCAGCAAATCATCCCTATCGCTCAATAGGAATCATGTCGCTATGAAAGCTTACAGACCATTTAGCTCCATTCCTGCCTGCTGTACCTGCCTGGTTCCGTGCAGTGAATGATGCACGAGGAGACCAAGGTTTTGATGAGAATCCACCTCCCTCAATTTACACCCATTCAATAATAACTTGTCTTCCTAATATTCCTACCAGAGTCGATATTCTCACAGTGATCCACATTAAACTGCATCTGCCATGTGTATGACCACACCCTCAGCCTGTCCAAATCACGCTGAATATTCTCTGCACCTTCCTCACAGTTCACCCTCCCACCCAGCTTTGTACCATCTGCAAATTTGGAGATGATGCATTCAGTAACCCTTCTGGAATTAAGCACATTCACTGGTTCCCTTCGGTAAACCAAACTAGTTCCACCCTCAAACAATTCCAAGAGATTCCAATCATGATTTCCCTTTTGCAAATCCATGCTGACTTTGTCTGATTATGGCGCTGCCTTCCAAACGCCTATATTGCGAGGGGGATAGAATATAAAAGCAGGGATGTCTTGATGCACCTGTACAGGGCATTGGTGAGGCCGCAGCTGGAATACTGTGTGCAGTATTGGTCCCCTTATATGAGGAAGGATATATTGGCATTGGAGGGAGTGCAGAGAAGGTTCACCAGGTTGATACCGGAGATGAGGGGTTTGGATTATGAGGAGAGGCTGAGGAGATTGGGTTTGTACTCGTTGGAGTTTAGAAGGATGAGGGGGGATCTTATGGAGACTTATAAGATAATGCGGGGGCTGGATAGGGTGGAGGCGGAGAGATTCTTTCCACTTCGTAAGGAAGATAACACTAGAGGACACAGTCTCAAAATAAAGGGGGGTCGGTTTAAGACAGAGTTGAGGAGGAACTTCTTCTCCCAGAGGGTGGTGAATCTCTGGAATTCTCTGCCCACTGAGGTGGTGGAGGCTACCTCGCTGAATATGTTTAAAGCGCGGATGGATGGATTCCTGATCGGTAAGGGAATTAAGGGTTATGGGGATCAGGCGGGTAAGTGGTACTGATCCACGTCAGATCAGCCATGATCTTATTGAATGGCGGGGCAGGCTCGAGGGGCTAGATGGCCTACTCCTGCTCCTATTTCTGATGTTCTTATGTTCTTAATGCCGAGATATGTAATAGTTGAAATTTGACTCTTGCAACTTCCCCAGCACCGACGTTAGGCTCACTGGTCTATAGTTCACTGTTTTCTCTCTCCAGTCCTGTCTGAATACCGGGCTTGCATTAGCTACCCTCCAGTCTGTAGGAACCAGCCCAGAGCCCAATAAAATTGGAAAATAACCACCATTGGATCTGCGATTCCCAGGAAGAGACAGAGACTTGGTTGAAAGAGGGACAGGACTGGCAGCTGAATATTCCGGGGTACAAGTGTTTTAGGCGAGACAGAGGAGGGGACAAAAGAGGTGGGGGAGTAGCAGTATTAGTGGGAGAGCATATTACAGCGGTGCAGAGGGAGGACAATTCAGAGGGGTCGTGTAACGAGTCACTCTGGGTGGAGCTTAGAAACAGGAAGGGCGCAGTCACTATGTTGGGGGTGTACTACAGGCCCCCCAACAGCCCAAGGGAAGTGGAAGAACGGATATGTCAGGAGATACTGGATAGGTGCAGGAAAAATAGGGTTGTTGTAGTGGGAGACTTCAATTTCCCTGGTATAGACTGGAAATCGCTGAGAGCAGGGACTCTGAATGGGGAGGAATTTGTAAAATGCGTACAGGAGGGTTCTTTGGAACAATATGTAGATAGCCCGACTAGAGAGGGAGCTATACTGGACCTCGTACTGGGGAATGAGCCCGGTCAGGTCTTCAAAGTTTCGGTAGGGGAACATGTGGCAAATAGTGACCACAATTCTGTTAGCTTTAGGATAGTGATGGAAAAGGATGAGTGGTGTCCCAAGGGTAAGGTGTTGGATTGGGGGAAGGCTAACTTTAGTGGGGTTAGGCAGAAATTGGCAGCTGTTGATTGGGAGAGGCTGTTTGAGGGTAAATCCACATCTGGCATGTGGGAGTCTTTTAAGGAACGGTTGTTAGGGCTACAGGACAGGCATGTGCCTGTTAAAAAGAAGGATAGGAAGGGTAGGATTCGAGAACCGTGGATAACCAGGGAAATTGACGGACTGGTCAAAAAGAAAAGAGGGGCGTATGGTAGGTCCAGGCAGCTAAAAATGGAGGGAGCTCTGGAGGAGTACAAAGAAAGTAGGAAAGAACTCAAACGGGGAATTAGAAGAGCAAAAAGGGGTCACGAAATGTTCTTGGCAGACAGGATTAAGGAGAATCCCAAGGCATTTTATTCATACGTTCGGAACAAAAGGGTTGTCAGGGAAAAAATCGGACCTCTCAGGGACAAAAGTGGGGAATTATGCTTGGAGCCGAAAGAAGTACGGGAGATCCTAAATGAATACTTTGCGTCGGTATTCACAAAGGAGAGGGATGTGTTGACTGGGAGTGTCTCGGAGGGGAGTGTTGACCCGTTGGAGAAAATCTCCATTTCAAAGGAGGAAGTGCTAGGTTTGTTAGAGAATTTAAAGACTGACAAATCCCCAGGACCTGATGGAATCTATCCAAGGCTGCTCAGGGAGACGAGAGATGAAATCGCTGGGCCTCTGACGCAAATCTTTGTCTCGTCACTGGACGCAGGTGAGGTCCCAGAGGATTGGAGGAAAGTTAATGTGGTCCCGTTATTTAAGAAGGGTAGGAAGGATAACCCGGGTAATTATAGGCCGGTGAGCTTGACGTCCATGGTGGGGAAGTTGTTGGAGAAGATTCTTAGAGATAGGATGTATGCGCATTTAGAAAGG
>NW_027592358.1:0-56788 GCF_964213995.1 Mustelus asterias
GTAACAGGTTCGAGAAGAGGGGCTGAATGGCCTCCTCCTGTCCCTGTGTAACAGGCTGGAAAGAGGGGGGCTGAATGGCCTCCTCCTGTTCCTGTGCAACAGGCTGGGAGAGAGAGAGAGGGGCTGAATGGCCTCCTGTTCTGTGTAACAGGCTCGTGGGAGGGGGGCTGAATGGCCTCCTCCTGTTCCTGTGTAACAGGCCGGGAGAGAGAGGGCTGAATGGCCTCCTCCTGTAACTGGCGGGAGGAGAGGGGCTGAATGGCCTCCTCCTGTTCCTATCCCACGCAGAATGTGAATCTCATCCAGGCTGACAGACTGATTTAACCCCCTGGGAGGGGCCCAGAGGTGAGCGAGTGCCAGGCTGAAGCAGGGTGGGGGGGTCACAGTGTCTGAGCTGCTGAGGGACAGAACGGGCGGGTCCGGGAGAGAGCAGCCGTCACAGAAACATTGCCAACCTCCCAGTTATTGACACAACCTTTCAGTGTAACTCTGCGCAGCTGTCTCAATGCTGCTCTATTCCAGAGCCCCGCTTGGTTTCACTCCACCTCACATTGTACTGTTCCCAGAAACTCTCCCCTTTCACTTTCATTACAGGCTCAAAGCACGAGGTGATTTGATATCCGTGGGAATCATTAACCCGTCCAGACTCGGCTGCTGTAGTTACCCTGCTCCCTCCTGTGGGTTCACTCTGAGACAGTGCAGCGCTCCCTCAGCACTGACCCTCCCACAGTGCGGCGCTCCCTCAGCACTGACCCTCCCACAGTGCGGCGCTCCCTCAGCACTGACCCTCCCAGTGCGGCGCTCCCTCAGCACTGACCCTCCCACAGTGCGGCGCTCCCTCAGCACTGACCCTCCCACAGTGCGGCGCTCCCTCAGCACTGACCCTCCCACAGTGCGGCGCACCCTCAGCACTGACCCTCCCACAGTGCGGCGCTCCCTCAGCACTGACCCTCCCACAGTGCGGCGCTCCCTCAGCACCGACCCTCCCACAGTGCGGCGTTCCCTCAGCACTGACCCTCCCACAGTGCGGCGCTCCCTCAGCATGGACCCTCCCACAGTGCGGCGCTCCCTCAGCACTGACCCTCCCGCAGTGCGGCGCTCCCTCAGCACTGACCCTCCCGCAGTGCGGCGCTCCCTCAGCACCGACCCTCCCGCAGTGCGGCGCTCCCTCAGCACCGACCCTCCCACAGTGCGGCACTCCCTCAGCACTGACCCTCCCACAGTGCGGAGCTCCCTCAGCACTGACCCTCCCACAGTGCGGCGCTCCCTCAGCACTGACCCTCCCACAGTGCGGCGCTCCCTCAGCACTGACCCTCCCACAGTGCGGCGCTCCCTCAGCACTGACCCTCCCACAGTGCGGCGCTCCCTCAGCACTGACCCTCCCACAGTGCGGCGCTCCCTCAGCACCGACCCTCCCACAGTGCGGCGCTCCCTCAGCACCGACCCTCCCACAGTGCAGCGCTCCCTCAGCACTGACCCTCCCACAGTGCGGCGCTCCCTCAGCATGACCCTCCCACAGTGCGGCGCTCCCTCAGCATGACCCTCCCACAGTGCGGCGCTCCCTCAGCACTGACCCTCCCACAGTGCGGTGCTCCCTCAGCACTGACCCTCCCACAGTGCGGTGCTCCCTCAGCACTGACCCTCCCACAGTGCAGCGTTCCCTCAGCACTGACCCTCCCACAGTGCAGCGTTCCCTCAGCACTGACCCTCCCACAGTGCGGCGCTCCCTCAGCACTGACCCTCCCACAGTGCGGCGCTCCCCAGCACCGACCCTCCCACAGTGCGGCGCGCCCTCGGCACTGACCCTCCCACAGTGCGGCGCTCCCTCAGCACTGACCCTCCCACAGTGCGGCGCTCCCTCAGCACCGACCCTCCCACAGTGCGGCGCTCCCTCAGCACCTACCCTCCCACAGTGCGGCGCTCCCTCAGCACTGACCCGCCCACAGTGCGGCGCTCCCTCAGCACTGACCCTCCCACAGTGCGGCGCTCCCTCAGCACCGACCCTCCCACAGTGCGGCGCTCCCTCAGCACCTACCCTCCCACAGTGCGGCGCTCCCTCAGCACTGACTCTCCCACAGTGCGGCGCTCCCTCAGCACTGACCCTCCCACAGTGCGGCGCTCCCTCAGCACTGACCCGCCCACAGTGCGGCGCTCCCTCAGCACCGACCCTCCCAGAGTGCGGCGCTCCCTCAGCACTGACCCTCCCACAGTGCGGCGCTCCCCTCAGCACTGACCCTCCCACAGTGCGGCGCTCCCTCAGCACGGACCCTCCCACAGTGCGGCGCTCCCTCAACACTGACCCTCCCGCAGTGCGGCGCTCCCTCAGCACCGACCCTCCCGCAGTGCGGCGCTCCCTCAGCACTGACCCTCCCACAGTGCGGCGCTCCCTCAGCACCGACCCACCCACAGTGCGGCGCTCCCTCAGCACTGACCCTCCCACAGTGCGGCGCTCCCTCAGCACTGACCCTCCCACAGTGCGGCGCTCCCTCAGCACTGACCCTCCCACAGTGCGGCGCTCCCTCAGCACTGACCCTCCCACAGTGCGGCGCTCCCTCAGCACTGACCCTCCCACAGTGCGGCGCTCCCTCAGCACTGACCCTCCCACAGTGCGGCGCTCCCTCAGCACTGACCCTCCCACAGTGCGGCGCACCCTCAGCACTGACCCTCCCACAGTGCGGCGCTCCCTCAGCACTGACCCTCCCACAGTGCGGCGCTCCCTCAGCACCGACCCTCCCACAGTGCGGCGTTCCCTCAGCACTGACCCTCCCACAGTGCGGCGCTCCCTCAGCATGGACCCTCCCACAGTGCGGCGCTCCCTCAGCACTGACCCTCCCGCAGTGCGGTGCTCCCTCAGCACTGACCCTCCCGCAGTGCGGCGCTCCCTCAGCACCGACCCTCCCGCAGTGCGGCGCTCCCTCAGCACCGACCCTCCCACAGTGCGGCACTCCCTCAGCACTGACCCTCCCACAGTGCGGAGCTCCCTCAGCACTGACCCTCCCACAGTGCGGCGCTCCCTCAGCACTGACCCTCCCACAGTGCGGCGCTCCCTCAGCACTGACCCTCCCACAGTGCGGCGCTCCCTCAGCACTGACCCTCCCACAGTGCGGCGCTCCCTCAGCACTGACCCTCCCACAGTGCGGCGCTCCCTCAGCACTGACCCTCCCACAGTGCGGCGCTCCCTCAGCACTGACCCTCCCACAGTGCGGCGCACCCTCAGCACTGACCCTCCCACAGTGCGGCGCACCCTCAGCACTGACCCTCCCACAGTGCGGCGCTCCCTCAGCACTGACCCTCCCACAGGGCGGCGCTCCCTCAGCACCGACCCTCCCACAGTGCGGCGTTCCCTCAGCACTGACCCTCCCACAGTGCGGCGCTCCCTCAGCATGGACCCTCCCACAGTGCGGCGCTCCCTCAGCACTGACCCTCCCGCAGTGCGGCGCTCCCTCAGCACTGACCCTCCCGCAGTGCGGCGCTCCCTCAGCACCGACCCTCCCGCAGTGCGGCGCTCCCTCAGCACCGACCCTCCCACAGTGCGGCACTCCCTCAGCACTGACCCTCCCACAGTGCGGAGCTCCCTCAGCACTGACCCTCCCACAGTGCGGCGCTCCCTCAGCACTGACCCTCCCACAGTGCGGCGCTCCCTCAGCACTGACCCTCCCACAGTGCGGCGCTCCCTCAGCACTGACCCTCCCACAGTGCGGCGCTCCCTCAGCACTGACCCTCCCACAGTGCGGCGCTCCCTCAGCACTGACCCTCCCACAGTGCGGCGCTCCCTCAGCACCGACCCTCCCACAGTGCGGCGCTCCCTCAGCACCGACCCTCCCACAGTGCAGCGCTCCCTCAGCACTGACCCTCCCACAGTGCGGCGCTCCCTCAGCATGACCCTCCCACAGTGCGGCGCTCCCTCAGCATGACCCTCCCACAGTGCGGCGCTCCCTCAGCGCTGACCCTCCCACAGTGCGGCGCTACCTCAGCACCGACCCTCCCGCAGTGCGGCGCTCCCTCAGCACCGACCCTCACACAGTGCGGCGCTCCCTCAGCACTGACCCTCACACAGTGCGGCGCTCCCTCAGCACTGACCCTCCCACAGTGCGGCGCTCCCTCAGCACTGACCCTCCCACAGTGCGGCGCGCCCTCAGCACTGACCCTCCCACAGTGTGGCGCTCCCTCAGCACTGACCCTCACACAGTGCGGCGCTCCCTCAGCACTGACCCTCCCACAGTGCGGCGCTCCCTCAGCATGACCCTCCCACAGTGCGGCGCTCCCTCAGCATGACCCTCCCACAGTGCGGCGCTCCCTCAGCGCTGACCCTCCCACAGTGCGGCGCTACCTCAGCACCGACCCTCCCGCAGTGCGGCGCTCCCTCAGCACCGACCCTCACACAGTGCGGCGCTCCCTCAGCACTGACCCTCACACAGTGCGGCGCTCCCTCAGCACTGACCCTCCCACAGTGCGGCGCTCCTCAGCACTGACCCTCCCACAGTGCGGCGCGCCCTCAGCACTGACCCTCCCACAGTGTGGCGCTCCCTCAGCACTGACCCTCCCACAGAGCGGCGCTCCCTCAGCACTGACCCTCCCACAGTGCGGCGCTCCCTCAGCACTGACCCTCCCACAGTGCGGCGCGCCCTCAGCACTGACCCTCCCACAGTGCAGCGTTCCCTCAGCACTGACACTCCCACAGTGCAGCGTTCCCTCAGCACTGACACTCCCACAGTGCAGCGTTCCCTCAGCACTGACCCTCCCACAGTGCAGCGTTCCCTCAGCACTGGACCCTCCCACAGTGCAGCGTTCCCTCAGCACTGACCCTCCCACAGAGCAGCGTCCCTCAGCACTGACCCTCCCACAGTGCAGCGTTCCCTCAGCACTGACCCTCCCCACAGTGCAGCGTTTCCCTCAGCACTGACCCTCCCACAGTGCGGCGCTCCCTCAGCACTGACCCTCCCACAGTGCGGCGCTCCCCAGCACCGACCCTCCCACAGTGCGGCGCGCCCTCGGCACTGACCCTCCCACAGTGCGGCGCTCCCTCAGCACTGACCCTCCCACAGTGCGGTGCTCCCTCAGCACCGACCCTCCCACAGTGCGGCGCTCCCTCAGCACCTACCCTCCCACAGTGCGGCGCTCCCTCAGCACTGACCCGCCCACAGTGCGGCGCTCCCTCAGCACTGACCCTCCCACAGTGCGGCGCTCCCTCAGCACCGACCCTCCCACAGTGCGGCGCTCCCTCAGCACCTACCCTCCCACAGTGCGGCGCTCCCTCAGCACTGACCCTCCCACAGTGCGGCGCTCCCTCAGCACCGACCCTCCCACAGTGCGGCGGCTCCCTCAGCACTGACCTCCCGCAGTGCGGCACTCCCTCAGCACCTACCCTCCCACAGTGCGGCGCTCCCTCAGCACTGACCCTCCCACAGTGCGGCGCTCCCTCAGCACGGACCCTCCCACAGTGCGGCGCTCCCTCAACACTGACCCTCCCGCAGTGCGGCGCTCCCTCAGCACCGACCCTCCCACAGTGCGGCGCTCCCTCAGCACTGACCCTCCCACAGTGCGGCGCTCCCCTCAGCACTGACTCTCCCACAGTGCGGCGCTCCCTCAGCACGGACCCTCCCACAGTGCGGCGTTCCCTCAGCACTGACCCTCCCACAATGCAGCGTTCCCTCAGCACTGACCCTCCCACAGTGCAGCGTTCCTCAGCACTGACCCTCCCACAGTGCGGTGCTCCCTCAGCACTGACCCTCCCACAGAGCAGCGTTCCCTCAGCACTGACCCTCCCACAGTGCGGCGCTCCCTCAGCACTGACCCTCCCACAGTGCGGCGCTCCCCTCAGCACTGACCCTCCCACAGTGCGGCGCTCCCTCAGCACGGACCCTCCCACAGTGCGGCGCTCCCTCAACACTGACCCTCCCGCAGTGCGGCGCTCCCTCAGCACCGACCCTCCCGCAGTGCGGCGCTCCCTCAGCACTGACCCTCCCACAGTGCGGCGCTCCCTCAGCACCGACCCACCCACAGTGCGGCGCTCCCTCAGCACTGACCCTCCCACAGTGCGGCGCTCCCTCAGCACTGACCCTCCCACAGTGCGGCGCTCCCTCAGCACTGAGCCTCCCACAGTGCGGCGCTCCCTCAGCACTGACCCTCCCACAGTGCGGCACTCCCTCAGCACTGACCCTCCCACAGTGCGGCGCTCCCTCAGCACTGACCCTCCCACAGTGCGGCACTCCCTCAGCACTGACCCTCCCACAGTGCGGCGCTCCCTCAGCACTGACCCTCCCACAGTGCGGCGCTTCCTCAGCACTGACCCGCCCACAGTGCGGCGCTCCCTCAGCACCGACCCTCCCACAGTGCGGCGCTCCCTCAGCACTGACCCTCCCACAGTGCGGCGCTCCCCTCAGCACTGACCCTCCCACAGTGCGGCGCTCCCTCAGCACGGACCCTCCCACAGTGCGGCGCTCCCTCAACACTGACCCTCCCGCAGTGCGGCGCTCCCTCAGCACCGACCCTCCCACAGTGTGGCGCTCCCTCAGCACTGACCCTCCCACAGTGCGGCGCTCCCCTCAGCACTGACCCTCCCACAGTGCGGCGCTCCCTCAGCACGGACCCTCCCACAGTGCGGCGTTCCCTCAGCACTGACCCTCCCACAATGCAGCGTTCCCTCAGCACTGACCCTCCCACAGTGCAGCGTTCCCTCAGCACTGACCTCCCACAGTGCGGTGCTCCCTCAGCACTGACCCTCCCACAGAGCAGCGTTCCCTCAGCACTGACCCTCCCACAGTGCAGCGTTCCCTCAGCACTGACCCTCCCACAGTGCAGCGTTCCCTCAGCACTGACCCTCCACAGTGCGGCGCTCCCTCAGCACTGACCCTCCCACAGTGCGGCGCTCCCCAGCACTGACCCTCCCACAGTGCGGCGCTCCCTCAGCACTGACCCTCCCACAGTGCGGCGCTCCCTCAGCACTGACCCTCCCACAGTGCGGCGCAGCCTCAGCACTGACCCTCCCACAGTGCGGCGCAGCCTCAGCACTGACCCTCCCACAGTGCGGCGCTCCCTCAGCACCGACCCTCCCACAGTGCGGCACTCCCTCAGCACCGACCCTCCCACAGTGCGGCGCTCCCTCAGCACTGACCCTCCCACAGTGCGGCGCAGCCTCAGCACTGACCCTCCCACAGTGCGGCGCTCCCTCAGCACTGACCCTCCCACAGTGCGGCGCTCCCTCAGCACCGACCCTCCACAGTGCGGCGCTCCCTCAGCACTGACCCTCCCACAGTGCAGCGCTCCCTCAGCACCGACCCTCCACAGTGCGGCGCTCCCTCAGCACCGACCCTCCCACAGTGCGGCGCTCCCTCAGCACTGACCCTCCCACAGTGCGGCGCTCCCTCAGCACCGACCCTCCCACAGTGCGGCGCTCCCTCAGCACTGACCCTCCCACAGTGCGGCGCTCCCTCAGCACTGACCCTCCCACCGTGCGGCGCAGCCTCAGGGTGGCAGCAGCTGCAGGAATCCGGCGGTGCTTACAGTTTGGGATGTTAATCCCAGCGGGAATGCCGCTTCCTGCGAACGTCAGCACGTCCAGTGAGGTGAAGTCCGGCTTCAGGAAGCGATCCTTCTCGAATTCCTTGGGCCAGGGAGTTCTGGGAGCAGGCGTTCCGCAGACGCCACCAGCTGGGCAAACTTGGCACTCATATCCTTATTCACCACGGCCACGAACCTGGGGTTGGGGGTGTGGGGGTAGAGACATAGTAGTCAGCCATTCAGCCCTTCGAGCCTGCTACCCCCATTCATTTTGATCATCGAATTCAATATCCTGATCCCCCGCCTTCCCCCCCCCCCAAAATCCCTCGATCCCATTAGCCCCAAGAGCGAGATCTAATTTCTTCCTGAAATCACACAACGTTTTGGCCTCAACTACTTTCTGTGGGAGTGAATTCCTCCACCCTCTGGGGGAAGAAATTTCTCGTCACCTCAGTTGGAACAAAGAAAGTTACAGCACAGAAAAGGCCTTTCGGCCCCTCCAAGCCTGCACCGACCATGCTGCCCACGACTGAACTAAAACCCCCTACCCTTCCGGGGACCGTATCCCTCCATTCCCATCCTATTCATGTACTTGTCCAGACGTCCCTTAAAAGTCACCATCGTATCCGCTTCCGCTACCTCCCTCGGCAGCGAGTTCCAGGCACCCACCACCCTCTGTGTAAAAAATCTGCCGCGTACATCTCCTTTAAACCTTGCCCCTCGCACCTTAAACCTGTGCCCCCCAGCAATTGACTCTTCCACCCTGGGAAAAAGCTTCTGACGATCCACTCTGTCCATGCCTCTCATAATCTTGTAGACTTCTATCAAGGCCTCCCCTCAACCTCCGTCGTTCAAGTGAGAACAAACCAAGTTTCTCCAACCTCTCCTCATAGCTAATGCCCTCCATACCAGGCAACATCCTGGTAAATCTTTTCTGTACCCTCTCCAAAGCCTCCTTCTGGTAGTGTGGCGACCAGAATTGAACACCATATTCCAAGTGCGGCCTAACTAAGGTTCCATAAGGTTTACCCATTATCCTCAAACTATGACCCCTAGTTCTATGACCTTTATCCTCAAACTGTGACACCATTGGGAACATTCTTTCTGAATCTCCCTGTCTAACCCTGTTAGAATTTTATAAGTTACTATGAGATCCCCTCTCACTCTTCTAAACTCCAGTGAATATAACACTGATCCAGAACTAACAACCACTGCCTAATCCCTGGGAAACAGCAGGAATCTCGCAAAGCCAAGAGAACCCATCGCCATTCTACCCCCCTCTCCAGCCCAATAGTCCCCCCTCCGTCACTGTGGACTGGGGCAGGACCACCGCGACCTGGGCTGTGCAGAAAGCTGCGACCCCCCATCCCACATACCACCATCCCCCCCCCCCCCACCGACCCACATCTCTCCCGCTCCTATCCCTCCCTCAGGACATCCCAAAGTGAAACACAGACCCCTCCCCCCCAGCCCCTCTCCCTCAGGACGTCCCAAAGTGTGTCGCACACAATGAAGGAGTTTTGTTTGAAGTCTGCTCACTGTTGTAATGTGGGAAAGGCAGCAGCCAATTTACACACAGCAAGATCCCACACACAGTAATGATCACATGACCGCACAGTGGCACTGCGGTTAGCGCTGCTACCTCACAGCGCCAGGGACCCGGATTCAATTCCCAGCTTGGGTCACTGTGTGAGGAGTTTGCACATTCTCCCCGTATCTGCGTGGGTTTCCTCCGGGCGCTCCGGTTTCCTCCCACACTCCAAAGATGTGCGGGTTAGGTGGATTGGCCATGCTAAATTGCCCCTTAGTGTATAAAGATGTGTGGGTTAGATGGATGGCCGTGCTAAATTGCCCCTTAGTGTCCAAAGATGTGCAGGTTAGGTGGATTGGCCATGCTAAATTGCCCCTTAGTGTATAAAGATGTGTGGGTTAGATGGATTGGCCGTGCTAAATTGCCCCTTAGTGTCCAAAGATGTGCAGGTTAGGTGTATTGGCCATGCTAAATTATCCCTTAGTGTCCAAAGATGTGCAGGTTAGGTGGATTGGCCATGCTAAAATTGCCCCTTCGTGTCAGAGGGACTAGCGACGGTAAAGCATGAGATTATGGAGTAGGGTCTGGATGGGATTCTTGTCAGTGTAGATTTGATGGGCTGAATGGCCTCCCTCTAGATCATCTGTTTTTAGTGATGTTGGTTTGAGGGAGAAATATTGCCCCGGGACACTGGGGAGATGTCCCCCCCCCCGCCCGGGCTCTTCTTCCAATAGTGGCTGTGGGATCTTTGACCTCCTGCCCCGAGAGGGCAGACGGAGCCTCGGTTTAATGTCTCATCCCGAGAGACAGCCCCTCCCCGACAGCGCTGACCAGACCATTACCTTCAAACTCTCCCCGCGAGCCGTACGGGTCTCGATAACTTTCGATGAACCCGATGTAGCTGTGGAAACAATGGAAGAGGAGAAATGGGTTAAGATGACCCTTGGCCAACAACGTCTCCCTTGTGCCACCTGCCTCATCTGTGCCCCACTCTGCCCCCCCATCACTGCTCGTTACCCCCACATTTATCCCCCTTCAACCGCCCCCCCCCCCCCCCCCCCCCCCTCCAGCACCAACGCCTGGCAGAGTTATCAATGCACAAATACAGAGATTTACAGCACGGAAACAGGCCCTTCGGCCCAACTTGTCCATGACGCCCTTTTTTTTAAGCCCCTAAGCTAATCCCAATTGCCCGCGTTTGGCCCATATCCCTCTATACCCATCTTACCCATGTAACTATCTAAAGGCTTTTTAAAAGAACAAAACTGTACCCGCCTCTACTACTACCTCTGGCAGCTTGTTCCAGACACTCACCACCCTCTGTGTGAAACAATTGCCCCTCTGGACACTTTTGTTTCTCTCCCCTCTCACCTTAAACCTACACCCTCTAGTTTTAGACTCCCCTACCTTTGGGAAAAGATGTTGACTATCTAGCTGATCTGAGCCCCTCATTATTTTATAGACCTCTATAAGATCATCCCTCAGCCTCCTACGCTCCAGAGAAAAAAAGTCCCAGTCTATCCAGCCTCTCCTTATAACTCAAACCATCAAGTTCCGGTAGCATCCTAGTAAATCTTTTCTGCGCTCTTTCTAGTTTAATAATATCCATTCCATAATAGTGACCAGAACTGTACACAGTATTCCAAGTGTGGCCTTACCAATGTCTTGTCCAACTTCAACAAGACGTCCCAACTCCTGTATTCAATGTTCTGACCAATGAAACCAAGCATGCCGAATGCCTTCTTCACCACTCTGTCCACCTGTGACTCCACTTTCAAGGAGCTATGAACCTGTTCCCCCAGATCTCTTTGTTCTGTAACTCTCCCCAGAAGACCATAAGACATAGGAGTAGAATTAGGCCACTCGGCCCATCGAGTCTGCTCCGCCATTCAATCATGGCTGATATTTTTCTCATCCCCATTCTCCTGCCTTTTCCCCATAACCCCATATCCCCTAATTAACAAGAACCTATCTATCTCTGTCTTAAAGACACTCATTGACCCGGCCTCCACAGCCTTCTGCGGCAAAGAGTTCCACAGATTCACCACTCTCTGCCTGAAGAAATTCCTCCTCATCTCTGTTTTAAAGGATCGTCCCTTTACCCCGAGGTTGTGCCCTCTGGTTCTAGTTTTTCCTACTAGTGGAAACATCCTCTCCACGTCCACTCTATCCAGGCCTCGCAGTATCCTGTAAGTTTCAATAAGATCCCACCCCCTCATCCTTCTAAACTCCACGGGTACAGACCCAGAGTCCTCAACCCCAAGGCTCAACGTGCAAAGCCCGCCCCAGTTGAACATCTCGTCTGCCAGATACCCGTGAGGTGATACAGGAGCCGCCAGAGGAAGCATGGGGCAATAGCTCACCTTTCCACGATGGGCCCTGCGTCTTTAATCCAGTGCTTGGAACCCTCTTTGTGAGCCTCGATGGAACCAGTGTTGAAACTTTGTATGTACCGCTCCAACATGGCCGCCACGTTGGGGGAAGCAGCGTGGTTCTGTTGAGATAACAGGCCGCAAGATAAAGCTGGGCAAACCACAGTGTTCACCCCACCCCTCCCTGACATGGCAGCTCAGAGCACCGGGCAGTCGCAGGAATCCGCACAAGCAGAGGGGAAAAGGCAGCTAATCCCACACCCGACATGGTGACAGTGGGTTAGCACTGCTGCCTCACAGCGCCAGGGACCCGGTTCGATTCCCAGCTTGGGTCACTGTCTGTGTGGGAGTCTGCACATTCCCCCCGTGTCTGCGTGGTTTTCCTCCGGGTGCTCCGGTTTCCTCCTACAGTCCAAAAGATGTGCGGGTTAGGTGGATTGGCCATGCTAAATTGCCCCTTAGTGTCAGGGGGACTAGCTGGGGTAAATGCATGGGGTTATAGGGATAGGAACTGGGTGGGATTGCGGTCGGTGCCGATCGATGGGCCGAATGGCCTCCTTCTGCACTTTAGGATTCTGTGATTCCCACAGCGCCAGGGACCCAGGTTCAATTCCCGGCTTGGGTCACTGTCTGTGCGGAGTCTGCACGTTCTCTCCCCGTGTCTGCGTGGGTTTCCTCCGGGTGCTCCGGTTTCCTCCCACAGTCTGAAAGACGTGCTGGTTAGATGCATTGGCCGTGCTAAATTCTCCCTCAGTGTAACCGGAACAGGCGCCGGAGTGTGGCAACTAGGGGATTTTCACAGGAACTTCACTGCAGTGTTAATGTAAGCTGACTTGTGACACTAACAAAATGAACTAAAAAAAACAGAATTGTACAGCTCACAAAACTCAGAATATCTCAAGTCCTCACAAGGGAGGGGGAATGTCTGTGGGACAGAGTGGGGAGCCAACATTTGGGGAGAGGGGCGAGAGAGACGCACAGACGGGGGGGACCAACATCTTGGGGGGGGGGGGGGAGGGGGGGGAGAAGAGAGATGCACAGATGGGGGGACCAACATCTGGCTGGGGGGGGAGACCTACAGATGGGGGGACCAACATCTGGCTGGGGGGGGGGGAGACCAACATCTGGCTGGGGGGGAGACCTACAGATGGGGGGACCAACATCTGGCTGGGGGGGTTGGGAGGAGGGAGAAGAGAGATGCACAGATGGGGGGACCAACATCTGGGGAAAGGTCGTAGAGGGACGCACAGATGGGGGGGGGGGGAACTAACATCTGGGGGGGACGGAGGAGAGAGAGACGCACAGATGGGGGGGACAAACATCTTTGGGGGGGGGGGAAGAGAACTAACATCTGGGGGGACGGGGGGGGACCAACATCTTAGAACATAGAACATTACAGCGCAGAACAGGCCCTTCGGCCCACGATGTTGCACCGACCAGTTAAAAAAAAACTGTGACCCTCCAACCTAAACCAATTTCTTTTCGTCCATGAACCTATCTACGGATCTCTTAAACGCCCCCAAACTAGGCGCATTTACTACTGATGCTGGCAGGGCATTCCAATCCCTCACCACCCTCTGGGTAAAGAACCTACCCCTGACATCGGTTCTATAACTACCCCCCCTCAATTTAAAGCCATGCCCCCTCGTGCTGGATTTCTCCATCAGAGGAAAAAGGCTATCACTATCCACCCTATCTAAACCTCTAATCATCTTATATGTTTCAATAAGATCCCCTCTTAGCCGCCGCCTTTCCAGCGAAAACAATCCCAAATCCCTCAGCCTCTCCTCATAGGATCTCCCCTCCATACCAGGCAACATCCTGGTAAACCTCCTCTGCACCCTCTCCAAAGCCTCCACATCCTTCCTGTAATGTGGGGACCAGAACTGCACACAGTACTCCAAGTGCGGCCGCACCAGAGTTGTGTACAGTTGCAACATAACGCTACGACTCCTAAATTCAATCCCCCTACCAATAAACGCCAAGACACCATATGCCTTCTTAACAACCTTATCTACTTGATTCCCAACTTTCAGGGATCTATGCACACATACACCTAGATCCCTCTGCTCCTCCACACTATTCAAAGTCCTCCCGTTAGCCCTATACTCAACACATCTGTTATTCCTACCAAAGTGAATTACCTCACACTTCTCCGCATTAAACTCCATCCGCCACCTCTCGGCCCAACTTTGCAACCTGTCTAAGTCTTCCTGCAAACTACGACACCCTTCCTCACTGTCTACCACACCACCGACTTTGGTGTCATCAGCAAATTTGCTAATCCACCCAACTATACCCTCATCCAGATCATTAATAAATATTACAAACAGCAGTGGCCCCAAAACAGATCCCTGAGGTACACCACTTGTAACCGCACTCCATGATGAATATTTACTATCAACCACCACCCTCTGTTTCCTATCCGCTAGCCAATTCCTGATCCAATTTCCTAGATCACCCCCAATCCCATACATCTGCATTTTCTGCAGAAGCCTACCATGGTGAACCTTGTCAAACGCCTTACTAAAATCCATATATACCACGTCCACTGCCTTGCCCCCATCCACCTCCTTGGTCACTTTCTCAAAAAACTCAATAAGGTTAGTAAGGCACGACCTACCTGCCACAAAACCATGCTGACTATCACCTATCAATTCATTACTCTCCAAATAACTATAAATCCTATCCCTTATAATTTTTTCCAACATCTTGCCGACAACAGAAGTGAGACTCACCGGTCTATAATTCCCGGGGATGTCTCTGTTCCCCTTCTTAAACAATGGGACAACATTCGCTAACCTCCAATCTTCTGGTACTATACCAGAGGCCAACGACGACCTGAAGATCAGAGCCAGAGGCTCTGCAATCACTTCTCTTGCCTCCCAGAGAATCCTTGGATAAATCCCATCCGGACCAGGGGATTTATCTATTTTCAGACCCTCCAGAATATCCTGCACATCCTCCTTATCAACTGTAATCTTGGGGGAGGGGGGAGAGAGACGCACAGACGGGAGGAACTAACATCTGGGGGGGACGGAGGAGAGAGAGGCGCACAGATGGGGGGGACAAACATCTTTGGGGGGGGGGCGAAGGGGGAAGAGAGACCCACAGACAGGGGGACCAACATCTGGGGGAGGGGACAGAGGAGAGAGAGATGCACAGGTGGGAGGACCAACATCTGGGGGGAGAGAGACCCACAGATGGGGGGAACCAACATCTGGGGGGCCAGAGGAGAGAGAGAGAGACGCACGGGGTTGTGGGGGGAGTGACTTTGCTTCTCCAGTCACAGATGCCCCCCGGCACACTGAATTTTTCCGGAATATTCTCTACGGCCCAGCGCACCTTGGCTTTCTCCAGACTCTCCACAACTTTCTTCATCAGCGGAGCGTAATCACCTCTGACCACGCGGAACGTGACTCCATCAAACTCGAAAACTCCACACTTGTGATCCGCCTCTCCCTCCTGCGGGGCGTCTATCAGAGAGAGTACTTCAAAATCATTCAAAAAAACACAGACCACAGGACAAGAGGAGCACAAAAGATTCCCCCGGAATGGGGAAACCAGGACTAACAAGATCCAATCCTTACACAGAGAAAAGGTTCAGAAAATTAAACACAATAGCACGCAGTGGCAGACCTGTATAACACTGGGGTACAGTACTGGTGGGGACGGGTCTGTCACTGTCGAACACTGGGGTACAGTACTGGGGGGACGGGTCTGTCACTGTATAACACTGGGGTACAGTACTGGTGGAGACGGGTCTGTCACTGTATAACACTGGGGTACAGTACTGGTGGGGACGGGTCTGTCACTGTATAACACTGGGGTACAGTACTGGTGGGGACGGGTCTGTCGCTGTATAACACTGGGGTACAGTACTGGTGGGGACGGGTCTATCGCTGTATAACACTGGGGTACAGTACTGGTGGGGACGGGTCTGTCGCTGTATAACACTGGGGTACAGTACTGGTGGGGACGGGTCTGTCGCTGTATAACACTGGGGTACAGTACTGGTGGGGACAGGTCTGTCACTGTATAACACTGGGGTACGGTACTGGTGGGGACGGGTCTGTCACTGTATAACACTGGGGTACAGTACTGGTGGGGACAGGTCTGTCACTGTATAACACTGGGGTACAGTACTGGTGGGGACGGGTCTGTCACTGTATAACACTGGGGTACAGTACTGGTGGGGACAGGTCTGTCACTGTATAACACTGGGGTACAGTACTGGTGGGGACAGGTCTGTCACTGTATAACACTGGGGTACGGTACTGGTGGGGACGGGTCTGTCACTGTATAACACTGGGGTACAGTACTGGTGGGGACAGGTCTGTCACTGTATAACACTGGGGTACAGTACTGGTGGGGACGGGTCTGTCACTGTATAACACTGGGGTACAGTACTGGTGGGGACGGGTCTGTCACTGTATAACACTGGGGTACTGTACTGGTGGGGACGGGTCTATCACTGTATAACACTGGGGTACAGTACTGGTGGGGACAGGTCCGTCACTGTATAACACTGGGGTACAGTACTGGTGGGGACGGGTCTGTCACTGTATAACACTGGGGTACAGTACTGGTGGGGACGGGTCTGTCACTGTATAACACTGGGGTACAGTACTGGTGGGGACGGGTCTGTCACTGTATAACACTGGGGTACAGTACTGGTGGGGACGGGTCTGTCACTGTATAACACTGGGGTACAGTACTGGTGGGGACGGGTCTATCACTGTATAACACTGGGGTACAGTACTGGTGGGGACGGGTCTGTCGCTGTATAACACTGGGGTACAGTACTGGTGGGGACGGGTCTATCACTGTATAACACTGGGGTACAGTAGTGGTGGGGACGGGTCTGTCGCTGTATAACACTGGGGTACAGTACTGGTAGGGACGGGTCTGTCACTGTATAACACTGGGGTTCAGTGCTGGTGGGGACAGGTCTGTCACTATATAACACTGGGGTACGGTACTGGTGGGGACGGGTCTGTCACTGTATAACACTGGGGTACAGTACTGGTGGGGACAGGTCTGTCACTGTATAACACTGGGGTACAGTACTGGTGGGGACAGGTCTGTCACTGTATAACACTGGGGTACAGTACTGGTGGGGACAAGTCTGTCACTGTATAACACTGGGGTACAGTACTGGTGGGGACGGGTCTGTCACTGTATAACACTGGGGTACAGTACTGGTGGGGACGGGTCTGTCACTATATAACACTGGGGTACGGTACTGGTGGGGACGGGTCTGTCACTGTATAACACTGGGGTACAGTACTGGTGGGGACAGGTCTGTCACTGTATAACACTGGGGTACAGTACTGGTGGGGACAGGTCTGTCACTGTATAACACTGGGGTACAGTACTGGTGGGGACAAGTCTGTCACTGTATAACACTGGGGTACAGTACTGGTGGGGACGGGTCTGTCACTGTATAACACTGGGGTACAGTACTGGTGGGGACGGGTCTGTCACTGTATAACACTGGGGTACAGTACTGGTGGGGACGGGTCTGTCACGGTATAACACTGGGGTACAGTACTGGTGGGGACGGGTCTGTCACTGTATAACACTGGGGTACAGGACTGGTGGGGACAGGTCTGTCACTGTATAACACTGGGGTACAGTACTGGTGGGGTCAGGTCTGTCACTGTATAACACTGGGGTACAGTACTGGTGGGGACGGGTCTGTCACTGTATAACACTGGGGTACAGTACTGGTGGGGACGGGTCTGTCACTGTATAACACTGGGGTACAGTACTGGTGGGGACGGGTCTGTCACTGTATAACACTGGGGTACAGTACTGGTGGGGACGGGTCTGTCACTGTATAACACTGGGGTACACTACTGGTGGGGACGGGTCTGTCACTGTATAACACTGGGGTACAGTACTGGTGGGGACGGGTCTGTCACTGTATAACACTGGGGTACAGTACTGGTGGGGACGGGTCTGTCACTGTATAACACTGGGGTACAGTACTGGTGGGGATGGGTCTGTCACTGTATAACACTGGGGTACAGTACTGGTGGGGATGGGTCTGTCACTGTATAACACTGGGGTACAGTACTGGTGGGGATGGGTCTGTCACTGTATAACACTGGGGTACAGTACTGGTGGGGACGGGTCTGTCACTGTATAACACTGGGGTACAGTACTGGTGGGGATGGGTCTGTCACTGTATAACACTGGGGTACAGTACTGGTGGGGACGGGTCTGTCACTGTATAACACTGGGGTACAGTACTGGTGGGGACGGGTCTGTCACTGTATAACACTGGGGTACATTGCGAGTACAGAGTAATGGTCCATCTCGGTGTAACTTTGTGTGTGTCCCATTCAGCACACACTGCGGCACTTGTCCACAACAGTCCAGCATGAAGGGGAGGGAAGTCAGTGGAAGAGAAAGTCACTCCATCTGTAAACACCTTACCATCCTTAATTGCGGAGGCCAGCCTGACCTCGTAGACGGGTTTTCCGTTAGGTCCCGCTGTTTTAAACAGACGAGTGTTGTACGCACTGATGCCCTGAGAGTAGAGAGAGAAAAATAAAATCAATCAACACTCCTTCTAGTCCCTCGGACTGGGGGAAGGAGCAGAGGGGGGAGTGGGCAAACGAGAGAGGGGCGCACATTCACAAGCGCGCACAGTGGGATGTTTGAGCAGTGGCACAGCGGGTTAGCACTGCTGCCTCACAGGGACCCGGGTTCGATTCCCGGCTTGGGTCACTGTCTGTGCGGAGTCAGCACGTTCTCCCCGTCTCTGCGTGGGTTTCCTCCCACAGAACAAAGAACAGTACAGCACAGGAAACAGGCCCTTCGACCCTCCAAGCCTGGGCCACTCCTTGGTCCAACTCGACCATTCGTTTGTATCCCTCCATTCCCAGGCTGCTCATGTGACTATCCAGGTAAGTCTTAAACGATGTCAGCGTGCCTGCCTCCACCACCCTACTTACATAAGAACATAAGAACAAAAGAAATAGGAGCAGGAGTAGGCCATCTAGCCCCTCGAGCCTGCCCCGCCATTCAATAAGATCATGGCTGATCTGACGTGGATCAGTACCACTTACCCGCCTGATCCCCATAACCCTTAATTCCCTTACCGATCAGGAATCCATCCATCCGCGCTTTAAACATATTCAGCGAGGTAGCCTCCACCACCTCAGTGGGCAGAGAATTCCAGAGATTCACCACCCTCTGGGAGAAGAAGTTCCTCCTCAACTCTGTCTTAAACCGACCCCCCTTTATTTTGAGGCTGTGTCCTCTAGTTTTAACTTCCTTACTAAGTGGAAAGAATCTCTCCGCCTCCACCCTATCCAGCCCCCGCATTATCTTATAAGTCTCCATAAGATCCCCCCTCATCCTTCTAAACTCCAACGAGTACAAACCCAATCTCCTCAGCCTCTCCTCATAATCCAAACCCCTCATCTCCGGTATCAACCTGGTGAACCTTCTCTGCACTCCCTCCAATGCCAATATATCCTTCCTCATATAAGGGGACCAATACTGCACACAGTATTCCAGCTGCGGCCTCACCAATGCCCTGTACAGGTGCATCAAGACATCCCTGCTTTTATATTCTATCCCCTTCGCAATATAGGCCAACATCCCATTTGCCTTCTTGATCACCTGTTGTACCTGCAGACTGGGCTTTTGCGTCTCATGCACAAGGATCCCCAGGTCCCTTTGCACGGTAGCATGTTTTAATTTGTTTCCATTGAGATAATAATCCCATTTGTTATTATTTCCTCCAAAGTGTATAACCTCGCATTTCTCAACGTTATACTCCATTTGCCATATCCTCGCCCACTCACTCAGCCTGTCCAAATCTCTCTGCAGATCTTCTCCGTCCTCCACACGATTCACTTTTCCACTTATCTTTGTGTCGTCTGCAAACTTCGTTACCCTACACTCCGTCCCCTCCTCCAGATCATCTATATAAATGGTAAACAGTTGCGGCCCGAGTACCGATCCCTGCGGCACGCCACTAGTTACCTTCCTCCAACCGGAAAAACACCCATTTATTCCGACTCTTTGCTTCCTGTCGGATAGCCAGTCCCCAATCCACTTGAACACACTACCCCCAACTCCGTGTGCCAGCGCATTCCAGGCCCCCACCTCCCTCTGTGTAAAAAAACGTCCCTCTGATATCTGAGTTATACCTCGCCCCTCTCACCTTCGCCCCTCTCACCTTGAGCCCGTGACCCCTTGTGATCGTCACCTCCGACCTGGGAAAAAGCTTCCCACTGTTCACCCTATCTATACCCTTCATAATTTTGTACACCTCTATTACAAAGAACAATACGGCACAGGAACAGACCCTTCGGCCCTCCAAGCCCGTACTAAAGTCCATATAGACGACATCCATTATTAGGTCTCCCCTCATTCTCCGTCTTTCCAAAGAACAAAGAACAGTACAGCACAGGAAACAGTCCGAAAGACGTGCTGGTTAGGGCGCTAAATTCTCCCTCGGTGTAACCCGAACAGGCGCCGGAGTGTGGCGACTAGGGGGATTTTCACAGTAACTTCACTGCAGTGTTAATGTAAGCCTTACTTGTGACACTAATAAATAAACTTTACTTTTATGTTCCTTCCCGAAAAAGTCACCCACCTTGGAATCCAGGAATTTCTGCGCCAGCTCCGCATCCTTCAGCTCACAGTTACCCGAGAAGTAGGTGGTGATGCCCTGGGGGGGGGGTGGGGGGGAAAGGAGAATGTTATGAGGCTCGGAGAGTGTAGCTACATTGCAGGCAGCTGGTTATACACCTCGCCCAAACATCACACTTTCTCGACACAACGCCATCAGACTGCCAACAGAGATAAGGAGGGGGTGTAGGGGCTGGAGGAGGTTACAGAGATAGGGAGGGGGTGTCGGGGCTGGAGGGGGTTACAGAGATAGGGAGGGGGTGTAGGGGCTGGAGGAGGTTACAGAGATAGGGAGGGGGTGTGTGGGCATCTCTGCACCTCGGGAAACATATCCAAGGCAATTCACGGCGAGAGAATTTTGATTCAAAAACCAACACCGAGACACGGGGAGATATTAGATTCAAATCTTGTTCAAAGCAGTAGGTTCGATCGCATCTTGATCAATAGGAGAGGATTAAGGGATGGAATTAGAGCTCCACCCCCCCAGGCAGCTGAAGGCACGGCCGCCAATGGCGGAGCGATGGGAATCGGGGGATGCTCGAGAGGCCGGAATTGGAGGAGCGCAGAGATCTCGGAGGGTTGTAGGGGGCTGGAGGAGGTTACAGAGAAAGGGAGGGTGTGTCGGGGTCTGGAGGAGGTTACAGAGAAAGGGAGGGTGTGTCGGGGTCTGGAGGAGGTTACAGAGATAGGGAGGGGGGTGTAGGGGCCTTGAGGAGGTTACAGAGATAGGGAGGGTGTGTCGGGGGCTGGAGGAGGTTACAGAGATAGGGAGGGCGATGTAGGGGCTGGAGGAGGTTACAGAGATAGGGAGGGGGGTGTACGGGGCTGGAGGAGGTTACAGAGATAGGGAGGGGGTGTAGGGGCTGGAGGAGGTTACAGAGATAGGGAGGGCGATGTAGGGGCTGGAGGAGGTTACAGAGATAGGGAGGGGGCGCAGGGGCTGGAGGAGGTTACAGAGATAGGGAGGAGGGTGTAGGGGCCTTGAGGAGGTTACAGAGATAGGGAGGGTATGTCGGGGGCTGGAGGAGGTTACAGAGATAGGGAGGGGGTGTAGGGGGGGCTGGAGGAGGTTACAGAGATAGGGAGGGGGGTGTACGGGGCTGGAGGAGGTTACAGAGATAGGGAGGGGGTGTAGGGGCTGGTGGAGGTTACAGAGATATGGAGGGGGTGTAGGGACTGGAGGGGGTTACAGAGATAAGGAGGGGGTGTAGGGGCTGGAGGGGGTTACAGAGATAGGGAGGGGGTGTAGGGGCTGGAGGAGGTTACAGAGATAGGGAGGGGGTGTGTGGGCTGGAGGAGGTTACAGAGATAGGGAGGGGGTGTAGGGGCTGGAGGCGGTTACAGAGATAAGGAGGGGGTGTAGGGGCTGGAGGGGGTTACAGAGATAGGGAGGGGGTGTGTGGGCTGGAGGAGGTTACAGAGATAGGGAGGGGGTGTAGGGGCTGGAGGAGGTTACAGAGATAGGGAGGGGGTGAAGGGGCTGGAGGGGGTTACAGAGATAGGGAGGGGGTGTAGGTGCTGGAGGAGGTTACAGAGATAGGGAGGAGGTGTAGGGGCTGGAGGGGGTTACAGAGATAGGGAGGGGGTGTGTGGGCTGGAGGAGGTTACAGAGATAGGGAGGGGGTGTAGGGGCTGGAGGAGGTTACAGAGATAGGGAGGGGGTGAAGGGGCTGGAGGGGGTTACAGAGATAGGGAGGGGGTGTAGGGGCTGGAGGAGGTTACAGAGATAGGGAGGAGGTGTGTAGGGGCTGGAGGAGGTTACAGAGATATGGAGGGGGGTATCGGGGCTGGAGGTGGTTAGGGAGATAGGGCGGGGAGTTGGGGCCACAGGTCAGAGGGCGTTGGGTGAGGGTGGTGTTGGGGGGAGGGGGGGCTTCAATGGGCAAGGATTCCACAGCTTCACCAGTGAAGAAAGTTCTCCTCACCTCAGCCCTAAATAGTTTTCCCACCCCGCCCCCCTTGTTCTCGGCCCCCCCAGCCAGAGGGAACAATATCCCTGCATCCAGCCTGAATCTTATAGGGTGTCCCCTTTTATTCTCCTAAACCCGTGAATACAGGCCCGGTCGACCCAATCTCTCTTCCGTGACGCTCCCGCCATCCCAAGGAATCAGACCGCTGTACCTCCGCTGCCCTCCCTCTCTGGCGAGTATAATTCTTGACCCCCGATGTAGGAAACCAGCGGACGGTCGGTTAAAAACCGCCTTACCTTCGTCCCGAGGCCTAGCTGTTTCTGCCTGTCGTCCAGGGAGTACATGAGCTGGCCGCACACCTTCCACAGGCTCTCCACCTCTTCCGGCTTCTGCTTGTAGGCCGCACTCTGCCACACCAGATCTTTCAGCTTCTCCTGCGGGACAGGGAGAGAACGGCCATTAGAGGGTGGGGGGAAAAACCCTCACCGGCGCGGAGACGGTTGCACAACCCACACAGCTTAAATAGTCCACGGACTGAGACAGGAGGAGGCTATATTGACAGTATCCAAAATGGCCGACGCCTTGGCTTGACAAGGTGGCTCTTTCTCCACTCCACCCTGTGCTGAAGCCTCCCCAGCGGTGAGGGGTGGTGTGTGTGTGTGTGTGTGTGTGTGTGTGGGGAGGGTGGCGCGGTTAACATTAACCTCATCAAGCTTCTTGAAAGTGGAGTCACAGGTGGACAGAGTGGTGAAGAAGGCATTCGGCATGCTTGGTTTCATCGGTCAGAACATTGAATACAGGAGTTGGGACGTCTTGTTGAAGTTGTACAAGACATTGGTAAGGCCTCACTTGGAATACTGTGTGCAGTTCTGGTCACCCGATTATAGAAAGGATATTATTAAACTAGAAAGAGCGCAGAAAAGATTTACTAGGATGCTACCGGGACTTGATGGTTTGAGTTATAAGGAGAGGCTGGATAGACTGGGACTTTTTTCTCTGGAGCGTAGGAGGCTGAGGGGTGATCTTATAGAGGTCTATACAATAATGAGGGGCACAGATCAGCTAGATAGTCAATATCTTTTCCCAAAGGTAGGGGAGTCTAAAACTAGAGGGCATAGGTTTAAGGTGAGAGGGGAGAGATACAAAAGTGTCCAGAGGGGCAATTTTTTCACGCAGAGGGTGGTGAGTGTCTGGAACGAGCTGCCAGAGAGAGTCATAGAGATTTACAGCATGGAAACAGGCCCTTCGGCCCAACTTGTCCATGCCGCCCTTTTTTAAAAAACTTCTAAGTTCGTCCCAATTGCCTGCGTTTGGCCCATATCCCTCTATACCCGTCTTACCCATGTAACTGTCCAAAGGCTTTTTAAAAGACAAAAGTCTACCCAGACTCTCCTTATAACTCAATCCATCAAGTCCTGGTAGCATCCTAGTAAATCCTTTCTGCACTCTTTCTAATTTAATAATATCCTTTCTATAATAGGGTGACCAGAACTGTACACAGTATTCCAAGTGTGGCCTTACCAATGTCTTGTACAACTTCAATAAGACGTCCCAACTCCTGTATTCAATGTTCTGACCGATGAAACCAAGCATGCCGAATGCCTTCTTCACCACTCTGTCCACCTGTGACTCCACTTTCAAGGAGCTATGAACCTGTACCCCTCGATCTCTTTGTTCTGTAACTCTCCCCAATGCCCTACCATTAACTGAGTAAGTCCTGCCATGGTTCAATCTACCAAAATGCATCACCTCGCATTTGTCTAAATTAAACTCCATCTGCCATTCGTCAGCCCACTGGTCCAATTGATCAAGATCCCGCTGCAATTGGAGATAACTTTCTTCACTGTCCAGTATGCCACCAACCTTGGTATCATCTGCAAACTTACTAACCATGCCTCCTATATTCTCATCCAAATCATTAATATAAATGACAAACAACAGTGGACCCAGCACTGATCCTTGAGGCACACCACTGGTCACAGGCCTCCAGTTTGAAAAACAACTCTACAACCACCCTCTGGCTTCTGTCAAGAAGCCAATTTTGTATCCATTTCGATACCTCACCCTGGATCCCGTGAGATTTAACCTTATGCAACAACCTACCATGTGGTACCTTGTCAAAGACCTTGCTAAAGTCCATGTAGACAACATCAACTGCACTGCCCTCATCTACCTTCTTGGTTACCCCTTCAAAAAACTCAATCAAATTTGAGAGACATGATTTTCCACTCACAAAGCCACGCTGACTGTCCCTAATCAGTCCTTGCGTCTCTAAATGCCTGTAGATCCTGTCTCTCAAAATACCTTCCAACAATTTACCCACCACAGATGTGAGGCTCACCGGCCTGTAGTTCCCAGGCTTTTCCCTGCAGCCCTTTTTAAACAAAGGCACAACATTTGCCACTCTCCAATCTTCAGGCACCTCACCCGTGACTATCGATGATTCAAATATCTCGGCTAGGGGACCCGCAATTTCCTCCCTATCCTCATGTCCTGGGATACACTTCATCAGGTCCCGGGGATTTATCTACCTTGATGCGCTTTAAGACTTCCAGCACCTCCTTCTCTGTAATATATACACTCCTCAAGACATCACTATTTCCGCAAGTTCCCTAACATCCATACTTTTCTCAACAGTAAATACTGATGAGAAATATTCATTTAGGGTCTCACCCATCTCTTGTGGATCCGCACATAGATGACCTTGTTGATCCTTAAGAGGCCCTACTCTCTCCCTTGTTACTCTTTTGCCCTTTATGTATTTGTAGAATCTCTTTGGATTCTCCTTTGCCTTATCTGCCAAAGCAATCTCGTGTCCCCTTTTTGCCCTCCTGATTTCTCTAACTCTACTCCTACATCCCCTGTACTCTTCAAGGGATCCACTTGATCCCAGCTGTCTATGCATGTCATGTGCCTCTTTCTTCTTCTTGACCAGGGTCTCAATATCCCGAGTTATCCAAAGTTCCCGACTTCTGCCAGCCTTGCCCTTCACTCCAAGAGGAATGTGTTTACCCTGAACCTTGGTTAACACACTTCTGAAAGCCTCCCACTTACCAGACGTCCCTTTGCCTTCCCACAGACTCCCCCAATTAACTTTTGAAAGTTCCTGCCTGATACCATCAAAATTGCCTTTGCCCCAATTTAGAATTTTAACTTTTGGGCCAGACCCATCATTCTCCATAGCTATCTTAAAACTAATAGAATTATGGTCACTGGTCCCAAAGTGATCCCTCACTAACACTTCTGTCACCTGCCCTTCCTTATTTCCCAAGAGGAGGTCAAGTTTTGCCCCCTCTCTAGTTGGGCCATCCACATACTGAATGAGAAATTCCTCCTGAACACACTCAACAAATTTCTCTCCATCCAACCCTCTAATACTATGGCTGTCCCAGTCAATGTTGGGAAAGTTAAAATCTCCGACTATTACCACCCTGCTTTTCTTGGAGTTATCTATAATCTCCTTACATATTTGCTCCTCAATTTCCCACCAACTATTTGGGGCTCTCTAGTACAACCCTATCAAAGTGATTTCCCCCTTCTTATTTCTCAGTTCTACCCATATAGACTCAGTGGCCAAACCCTCAGATATATCCCCCCTCAGTATAGCCCCAGTCTACTCACTCAGTCTCCTCATAAGCCAACCCTCTCAACTCCGGAATCAACCTCGTGAATCTCCTCTGCACCCCCTCCAGTGCCAGTATATCCTTTCTCAAGTAAGGAGACCAAAACTGTACACAGTAACTCCAGGTGTGGCCTCACCAGCACCTTATACAGCTGCAACATAACCTCGCTGTTTTTAAACTCCATCCCTCTCGCAATGAAGGACAAAATTCCATTTGCCTTCTTAATTCCCTGCTGCACCTGCAAAACAACCTTTTGTGATTAATGCACAAGGACACCCAGGTCCCTCTGCACAGCAGCATGCTGTAATTTTTTACCATTTAAATAATAGTCCATTTTGCTGTTGTTCCTACCAAAATGGATGACCTCACATTTACCAACATTGTACTCCATCTGCCAGACTGAGTCACAGAGGTTTACAGCTTGGAAACAGGCCCTTCGGCCCAACTTGTCCATGCCGTCCTTTTTTTAATGACTAAGCTAGCCCCAATTGCCCGCGTTTGGCCCATATCCCTCTATACCCATCGTACCCATGTAACTGTCTAAACGCTTTTTAAAAGACAAAATTGTATCCGTCTCTACTACTACCTCTGGCAGCTCGTTCCAGACACTCACCACCCTCTGTGTGAAAGAATTGTCCCACTGGACCCTTTTGTATCTCTCCCCTCTCACCTTAAACCTATGCCCTCTAGTTTTAGGCTCCCCTACCTTTGGGAAAAGATATTGACTATCTAGCTGATCTGTGCCCCTCATTATTTTATAGACCTCTATAAGATCATCCCTCAGCCTCCCACGCTCCAGAGAAAAAAGTCCCAGTCTATCCAGCCTCTCCTTATAACTCAATCCATCAAGTCCTGTATCCCTGCAGCATCCTCTACACACTTTGCTCTGCCACTCATCTTATGGCATTCAAATTTTGACACACTACACTTGGTCCCCAACTCCAAATCATCAATGTAAATCGTAAACAATTGCGGTCCCAACACTGATCCCTGAGGCACACCACTAGTCACTGATCGCCAACCAGAAAAACACCCATTTACCCCAACTCTTTGCTTCCTGTTAGTTAACCAACCCTCTATCCATGCTAATACATTACCCGTAACACCGTGCACCTTTATCTTATGTAGCAGTCTTTGGTGCGGCACCTTGTCAAATGCCTTCTGGAAATCCAGATTCACCACATCCACAGGTTCCCCACTGTCCACTGGGCACGTAATGTTCTCAAAGAATTCCACCAAAGTAGTCACGAACCTCGAACTGCCCTGAACTCGTGAACTGCCCCCTCTGAAATGGCCTTGCGAGACACTCCGTTCGAGGGGCAGCTAGGGATGGGCAATAAATGCTGGACCTCGCCCAGTGACGCCCAGGTTCCCCACGGAAGATTAAAGAAAAGGTGGCGGAGGGTGCCAACTCGAATTGGGGCAGTCCGGTTAGGGTGGTTGTGCCCACACCGAGGGATGCTGAGCTCAACAAGACAGGATGACCCCCACTCGAGAGGCGAAGGATATTAGACGGGGGTGGGGGGGGGGGGGGGGGGGGGTTTGATTTTGTGGATATCTTTAATACTTTACCTGAGGTAAGTTTGGGACAAACTTGGTGTCTCCAAAGGACTTGTAGTTTCCCATGTTGGAATACACTCCAGCTGCATAAATGAGGAATGCCTGGAACAGAACAGAAACAACTCATAAGTTCACAAGATATAGGAGCAGAATGAGGCCATTCGGTCCATCGAGTCCGCTCTGCCATTCGATCATGGCTGATATGCTCCTCATCCCCATTTTCCTGCCTTCTCTCCATAACCCTTCAACCCCTATTCCCAATTAAAAATCTGTCTAACTCCTCCTTAAATTTACTCACTGTCCCAGCTCCCACCACACTTTGGGGGAGTGAATTCCACAGATTCACAACCCCTTTGGGAGAAGTAGTTTCTCCTCCAACTCTGTTTTAAATTTGCTGCCCCTTATCCTAAGACTATGACCTCTCGTCCCAGAATGCCCCACAAGAGGAAGCATCCGCTCCACGTCTACTTTATCCACACCTTTTATCATCTTGTAGACCTCAATTTGATCTCCCCTCATTCTTCTAAATTCCAGAGAGTGTCGGCCTAAACTGTTCAATCTCTCTTCATACGACAAACCCCTCATCTCTGGAATCAATCTAGTGAACCTCCTCTGAACTGCCTCCAATGCCACTGCATCTTTCCTCCAATAAGGGGACCCAAACTGTGCGCAATACTCCAGGTGCGGCCTCACCAATGCCTTGTATAGTTGCAACTGGAGGGGAGGCGATGGCCCAGTGGTATTATCGCTAGACTATCAGCTAATGTTCTGGGGACCCGGGTTCGAATCCCGCCACAGCAGATGGTGGAATCTTAATTCAACAAAAAAATATCTGGAATTAAGAATCGGAGGGTCAGTGTTGAGGGAGTGCCGCACTGTGGGAGGGTCAGTGCTGAGGGAGCGCCGCACTGTGGGAGGGTCAGTGCTGAGGGAACGCCGCACTGTGGGAGGGTCAGTGCTGAGGGAGCGCCGCACTGTGGGAGGATCAGTGCTGAGGGAGCGCCGCACTGTGGGAGGGTCAGTGCTGAGGGAGCGCCGCACTGTGGGAGGGTCAGTGCTGAGGGAGCGCCGCACTGTGGGAGGCTCAGTGCTGAGGGAGTGCCGCACTGTGGGAGGGTCAGTGCTGAGGGAGCGCCGCACTGTGGGAGGGTCAGTGCTGAGGGAGCGCCGCACTGTGGGAGGGTCAGTGCTGAGGGAGCGCCGCACTGTGGGAGGGTCAGTGCTGAGGGAGCGCCGCACTGTGGGAGGGTCAGTGCTGAGGGAGCGCCGCACTGTGGGAGGGTCAGTGCTGAGGGAGCGCCGCACTGTGGGAGGGTCAGTGCTGAGGGAGCGCCGCACTGTGGGAGGGTCAGTGCTGAGGGAGCGCCGCACTGTGGGAGGGTCAGTGCTGAGGGAGCGCCACACTGTGGGAGGGTCAGTGCTGAGGGAGCGCCACACTGTGGGAGGTGCAATCTTTCAGGATGAGACATTAAACCGAGACTCAGGGTGGAGGGGGAATCTCCCCGGTGTCAATATTTCTCCCTCAACCCAACATCACGAAAAACAGATGATCTGGGTGACGGGCTGTGTGGGAGATCTTGCTGTGCCATTGTCGGAAAAACCCATCTGGTTCCCTTTAGGGAGGGAAATCTGCCGTCCTTACCCCGGTCTGGCCTACATGTGACTCCAGAATGTGGTTGACTCTCAACTGCCCTCTGAAATGGCCCAGTGAGACACTCAGATCAAGGGCAACTAGGGATGGGCAATAAATGCTGTAGTAAGAAGTCTCACAACACCAGGTTAAAGTCCAACAGGTTTATTTGGTAGCACGAGCTTTTGGAGTGTCACTCCTTCTTCAGGTGACTCACCTGATGAAGGAGCGGCGCTCCGAAAGCTCGTGATTCCAAATAAACCTGTTGGACTTTAACCTGGTGGTTGTGAGACTTTTTACTGTGTTTACCCCAGTCCAACACCAGCATCTCCACATCAA
Source organism: Mustelus asterias (assembly GCF_964213995.1). Taxonomy (NCBI): domain Eukaryota; kingdom Metazoa; phylum Chordata; class Chondrichthyes; order Carcharhiniformes; family Triakidae; genus Mustelus; species Mustelus asterias. The sequence goes on from NW_027592358.1 coordinate 29,121, forward strand.
TAAATGCTAGCCTAGCCAGCGATGCCCATGTCCCAGGAATGAATAAAAAACAATATTTCCTTACCTTTATATTCTATTCCTTTAGCTCTAAATGCCCACATTCTGTTCACTTTCTTTATTATCTGCTGTACCTGCGTGCTAGTTTTCTGTGACTCATGAACAAGGACACCCAGATCCCTCTGCACCGGAGCACCCCGAAGTCTCTCCCCATTTAGCTAATAAGTCGCCTTCCCATTTTTGCAACCAAAATGCACAACCTCACACTTCTCCACGTTAAACTCCATCCGCCACGTTTTGGCGCGCTCAGAATAAAATAATTCGACTTCCTGTCTCAGTGGAGCTCTCTGTTAAACACACGCCATCACAGCGGGGCGGCACGGTGGCACAGTGGGTTAGCGCTGCTGCCTCACAGCGCCAGGGACCCGGGTTCGATTCCCGGCTCGGGTCACTGTCTGTGTGGAGTCTGCACGTTCTCCCCCCGTGTCTGCGTGGGTTTCCTCCGGGTGCTCCGGTTTCCTCCCACAGTCTGAAAGACGTGCGGGTTAGGGTGCTAAATTCTCCCTCAGTGTAACCCGAACAGGCGCTGGAGTGTGCGGCGACTAGGGGATTTTCACAGTAACTTCATTGCAGTGTCAATGTAAGCCGACTTGTGACACTAATAAACAAACTTTACACCGTTGCTAGCTGAAAGCAAAATGCGTGACCGGACTTATAGATTGGTTACAGGAGGCCATTCAGCCCATCGGGTGCGCACCAGCTCCCAGCAAGAGCAACTCAGCCGATCCCACTCGCCCACCTTCTGCCTCCTATTCCGGAAAATCGTTGCGCCTCAGGTAACGTCCTCCCCCCCAAGTCTCTGGGAAGCCCCGATGGAAACTGCCTCCGCCACACTCTGGGTGATCCAGACCCAAGAGCAGGCAGAGACACAGAGGGACGGAATGGCCTCTCTCTGTGTTGTAACTATCCCAGCATCCGGTGGCCACATCAGCGAGCCAGAGTCAATCGCCGTGTCCCAGCCATTCCATTGCCCATTTCTATTCTTCCCCGGGATGTGGGTGTCGCTGGCTAGGCCAGCATTCACTAACTGCCCCTTTGAGGAGATACTTTACCTCTGGCCCCTCATTGCTTGACGGTCGACGTTAGAATAGCCAATTGGGTGTTGGGATTGTGTTTAGAAGGCACACCGTCGCTGGGGGGGGGGGGGATGAACCCTGAAACTTGATGGGATTGAGAGGCAGAGTTTGAACAGGTTAATCATGGAAACCCTGCAGTGCGGAAGGCCATTTCAGTCCATCGGGTTTGCACCCACTCGCCAACAAAGCATCCCAACCAGGCCCCAACCTGTGCCATTCCCATACTTCCAAGTATCTAACCAGTCAATCCCCCTAATCTGCACATCTTTGGACACTAAGGGACAATTTAGCATGGCCAATCCACCTAACCTGCACATCTTTGGACACTAAGGGGCAATTTAGCATGGCCAATCCACCTAACCTGCACATCTTTGGACACTAAGGGGCAATTTAGCATGGCCAATCCACCTAACCTGCACATCTTTGGACACTAAGGGGCAATTGAGCACAGCCAATCCACCTAACCTGCACATCTTTGGACACTAAGGGGCAATTTAGCACAGCCAATCCACCTAACCTGCACATCTTTGGACACTAAGGGGCAATTTAGCATGGCCAATCCACCTAACCTGCACATCTTTGGACACTAAGGGGCAGTTTAGCATGGCCAATCCACCTAACCAGCGCATCTTTGGACACTAAGAGGCAATTTAGCTTGGCCAATCCACCTAACCTGCACATCTTTGGACACGAAGGGGCAGTTTAGCACAGCCAATCCACCTAACCTGCGCATCTTTGGACACTAAGGGGCAGTTTAGCACAGCCAATCCACCTAACCTGCACATCTTTGGACACTAAGGGGCAGTTTAGCACAGCCAATCCACCTAACCTGCGCATCTTTGGACACTAAGGGGCAGTTTAGCACAGCCAATCCACCTAACCTGCGCATCTTTGGACACTAAGGGGCAGTTTAGCACAGCCAATCCACCCAACCTGCACATCTTTGGACACTAAGGGGCAATTTAGCATGGCCAATCCACCTAACCTGCACATCTTTGGACACTAAGGGGCAGTTTAGCACAGACAATCCACCTAACCTACACATCTTTGGACACAGAGGAGCAGTTTAGCACAGCCAATCCACCTAACCTGCACATCTTTGGACACAGAGGAGCAGTTTAGCATGGCCAATCCACCTAACCTGCACATCTTTGAAGTGTGGGAGGAAACCGGAGCACCCGGAGGAAACCCACGAGGTCACGGGGAGAGAATGTGCAAACTCCGCACAGACAGTGACCCAAGCCGGGAATCGAACCGGGAATCGAACCGCACTGCCTCTGGGAGTGTGAAGCCACAGGAGGGAGCAGGGTAACGACAGCAGCCGAGTCTGGACGGGTTAATGATTCCCACGGATATCAAATCACCTCGTGCTTTGAGCCTGTAATGAAAGTGAAAGGGGAGAGTTTCTGGGAACAGTACAATGTGAGGTGGAGTGAAACCAAGCGGGGCTCTGGAATAGAGCAGCATTGAGACAGCTGCGCAGAGTTACACTGAAAGGTTGTGTCAATAACTGGGAGGTTGGCAATGTTTCTGTGACGGCTGCTCTCTCCCGGACCCGCCCGTTCTGTCCCTCAGCAGCTCAGACACTGTGACCCCCCCACCCTACTTCAGCCTGGCACTCGCTCACCTCTGGCGCCTTCCTCTTGGTTAAAGGCCAAGTGTCGGGGCCAACTGAGCTCCGCACTGTGGGAGGCTCAGTGCTGAGGGAGCGCCGCACTGTGGGAGGGTCAGTGCTGAGGGAGCGCCGCACTGTGGGAGGGTCAGTGCTGAGGGAGCGCCGCACTGTGGGAGGCTCAGTGCTGAGGGAGCGCCGCACTGTGGGAGGCTCAGTGCTGAGGGAGCGCCGCACTGTGGGAGGCTCAGTGCTGAGGGAGCGCCGCACTGTGGGAGGCTCAGTGCTGAGGGAGCGCCGCACTGTGGGAGGCTCAGTGCTGAGGGAGCGCCGCACTGTGGGAGGCTCAGTGCTGAGGGAGCGCCGCACTGTGGGAGGCTCAGTGCTGAGGGAGCGCCGCACTGTGGGAGGCTCAGTGCTGAGGGAGCGCCGCACTGTGGGAGGCTCAGTGCTGAGGGAGCGCCGCACTGTGGGAGGCTCAGTGCTGAGGGAGCGCCGCACTGTGGGAGGGTCAGTGCTGAGGGAGCGCCGCACTGTGGGAGGCTCAGTGCTGAGGGAGCGCCGCACTGTGGGAGGCTCAGTGCTGAGGGAGCGCCGCACTGTGGGAGGCTCAGTGCTGAGGGAGCGCCGCACTGCGGGAGGCTCAGTGCTGAGGGAGCGCCGCACTGCGGGAGGCTCAGTGCTGAGGGAGCGCCGCACTGCGGGAGGCTCAGTGCTGAGGGAGCGCCGCACTGCGGGAGGCTCAGTGCTGAGGGAGCGCCGCACTGCGGGAGGCTCAGTGCTGAGGGAGCGCCGCACTGTGGGAGGCTCAGTGCTGAGGGAGCGCCGCACTGCGGGAGGCTCAGTGCTGAGGGAGCGCCGCACTGCGGGAGGCTCAGTGCTGAGGGAGCGCCGCACTGTGGGTGGCTCAGTGCTGAGGGAGCGCCGCACTGTGGGAGCGCCGCACTGTGGGAGGCTCAGTGCTGAGGGAGCACCGCACTGTGGGTGGCTCAGTGCTGAGGGAGCGCCGCACTGTGGGAGGCTCAGTGCTGAGGGAGCGCCGCACTGTGGGTGGCTCAGTGCTGAGGGAGCGCCGCACTGTGGGAGGCTCAGTGCTGAGGGAGCGCCGCACTGTGGGAGGGTTGGTGCTGAGGGAGCGCCGCACTGTGGGAGGGTCAGTGCTGAGGGAGCGCCGCACTGTGGGAGGGTCAGTGCTGAGGGAGCGCCGCACTGTGGGTGGCTCAGTGCTGAGGGAGCGCCGCACTGTGGGTGGCTCAGTGCTGAGGGAGCGCCGCACTGTGGGAGGGTCAGTGCTGAGGGAGCGCCGCACTGTGGGAGGCTCAGTGCTGAGGGAGCGCCGCACTGTGGGAGGCTCAGTGCTGAGGGAGCGCCGCACTGTGGGAGGCTCAGTGCTGAGGGAGCGCCGCACTGTGGGAGCGCCGCACTGTGGGAGGCTCAGTGCTGAGGGAGCGCCGCACTGTGGGAGGCTCAGTGCTGAGGGAGCGCCGCACTGGCGGAGGTGCTGTCTTTCAGGATGAGACATTAAACCGAGACTCAGGGTGGAGGGGGAATCTCCCCGGTGTCAATATTTCTCCCTCAACCCAACATCACTAAAAACAGATGATCTGGGTGACGATCACATTGGGATCTTGCTGTGCGTGAACTGGCTATCTGGCACAGTGGGACGCCCTGTCGACAGCGCTGCTTGCAAAGGGAAAACGATTTTAAAAATTGCTCGGGCACCTTGCAGGGCAGAGGGTGCCAAAAAGCAGAATGTTACAAACACTAACTAGCTGCCGTAAGACAGTTATGCCCATGGGGATTTTTACAACCTACAATTCCCTTCAGCACAAAGGAAAACAAGCAGACCGCTGCCTGCACCCTGGGACAGAACACATTTTGGCAAATAGCTCAGGGCAGGGTCACTGTACAAAGCGCATCGCAGGACGTGAGGCGCTGCAGAGAGATCACTGAATGGTGTCCACTCGGACTTCACAGCACTCAGACACATGTCAGCTACGACTCTCACCAACTTTTACAGACGCCCCATAGAAAGCATTCTTTCTGGTTGTATCACAGCTTGGTATGGGGCTCCTGCTCTGCCCAAGACCGCAAGGAACTACAAAAGGTCGTGAATGTAGCCCAATCCATCACGCAAACCAGCCTCCCATCCATTGACTCTGTCTACACTTCCCGCGGGGAAAAGCAGCCAGCGTAATCAAGGACCCCCACGCACCCCCGGACATTCTCTCTTCCACCTTCTTCCGTCGGGAAAAAGCAGCCAGCATAATCACGCACCCCCACGCACCCCGGACATTCTCTCTTCCATTGGGAAAAAGATACAAAAGTCTGAGGTCACGTACCGACCGACTCAAGAACAGCTTCTTCCCTGCTGCTGTCAGACTTTTGAATGGACCTACCTCGCATTAAGTTGATCTTTCTCTACACCCTAGCTATGACTGTAACACTACATTCTGCACCCTCTCCTTTCCTTCTCTATGAACGGTATGCTTTGTCTGTATAGCGCGCAAGAAACAATACTTTTCACTGTATCCCAATACATGTGACAATAATAAATCAAATCCAATGGGTGCAATCTCTATCTCTCGTTATTGATGTGTTAACGTAGGGGCAGTAATCCATTTGATTATTTTAAATCATTTTATAACTTGATTTCTTTTCCGTTTTAGTCGTGTTCCTTTACTTCACAAAAGCCTGACCTCGACACAAGGCCCTGAAATACTTCTGGCCAGTCCCCACGTCACAGGGAGGTGGAGAGAGAGTGGGGATGTTGCTGATCTCACTGCGGAGTTTAAAGTTTCTGTCACGAGTAAGGCTTACGTTAACGCCGCAACGAGGTTACTGTGAAAATCCCCTAGTCGCCACACTCTGTAGCCCGAACAGGCGCCACTGAGGGAGAATTTAGCGCCTAACCAGCACGTCTTTCGGACTGTGGGAGGAAACCGGAGCACCCGGAGGAAACCCACGCAGACACGGGGAGAACGTGCAGACTCCGCACAGACAGTGACCCGAGCCGGGAATCGAACCCGGGACCCTGACGCTGTGAGGCAGCAGCGCTAACCCACCGTGCTGAGACTGGATAGGCTTGGATCATTTTCTCTGGAGCAGAGAAGGCTGAGTGGGGGTGGGGGGGACATGGTTGAGGTGTGGAAGATTGTGAGGAGTACTGGACAGGGTGAGGGGGGGGAGCAGCTGTTCCCCTGGGTGGAGGGGTCAGTCACGAGGGGGCAGAGCGGGTTCTGCGTGGGTTTCAAAGAACACTACAGCACAGGAAAAGGCCCTTCGGCCCTCCAAGCCCGTGCCGCTCCCTGGTCCAAACTAGACCATTCTTTTGTATCCCTCCATTCCCACTCCGTTCATGTGGCTATCTAGATAAGTCTTAAACGTTCCCAGTGTGCCCGCCTCCACCACCTTGCCCGGCAGCGCATTCCAGGCCCCCACCAACCTCTGTGTAAAATACATCCTCCTGATATCCGTGTTAAACCTCCCCCCCCTCACCTTGAACCTATGACCCCTCGTGAACGTCACCACCGACCTGGGGAAAAGCTTCCCACCGTTCACCCTATCTATGCCTTTCATAATTTTATACACCTCTATTAGGTCACCCCTCATCCTCCGTCTTTCCAGTGAGAACAACCCCAGTTTACCCAATCTCTCCTCATAACTAAGCCCTTCCATACCAGGTAACATCCTGGTAAACCTCCTCTGCACTCTCTCTAAAGCCTCCACATCCTTCTGGTAGTGTGGCGACCAGAACTGGGCGCAGCATTCCAAATGCGGCCGAACCAACGTTCTATACATCTGCAACATCAGACCCCAACTTTTATACTCTATGCCCCGTCCTATAAAGGCAAGCATGCCACATGCCTTCTTCACCACCTTCTCCACCTGTGACGTCACCTTCAAGGATCTGTGGACTTGCACACCCAGGTCCCTCTGCGTATCTACACCCTTTATGGTTCTGCCATTTATCGTATAGCTCCCCCCTTTCTCCGGGTGCTCCGGTTCCCTCCCACACTCCGAAAGACGTGCTGGTTAGGGTGCTAAATTCTCCCTCAGTGTAACCCGAACAGGCGCCGGAGTGTGGGCCACTCGGGGATTTTCACAGTCGGGGGGAGGAGGGGTGCGGGCGGTAGGGAGAGAGCCAGAGTTTTTTGCAGGGCAGTGTTGAGGGAAGCGAGGGAGTCGTCGGGGGGGGGGGTTTTACCTGGTACTCCTCGGGAGTCACGCCTACGGCTGTGGCCGTGCCCTGCAGCTCCGAGGGGGTTTGAGCCCGGAACAGCTTCATCAGCAGCACGTAGATGGCGGGGGACTCCGGGGAGGTCTGCAGCAGCACCGCCAGGCCCCCGTACCAGGACGCCCGGGAGATGTAGTGAGCGTACAGCTTCTCATCCTTGGACAGCAGCTGGAAGGCGTCGCAGCAGTCCAGCAGCGAGATGCTGGTGTCGTTCGGCAAGATGTACTGGGAGTCAACCATCTTCACACTTGGGTCTGTCGTTCGAGGATGTGAAATCTGTGAACGGAAGGGCATTAATCAGATTCAACACAGCACCAGGGACACGAGGCCATTCAGCCCCTCGGGCCTGCTACATCATTCTATATCATCGCTGATTTAACCGCAACTCCAGTTCCCCCCCCCGCCACAGAACCTTCAACTCCCTCAGCCATCTAACGCCAGACAATCCTTACAGTGCAGAAGGAGGCCATTTGGCCCATCAAATCTGCACTGACTCTCCAAAAGAGCATATTACCCAGGCCCACGCTATCCCAGGAACCCTACACACTTAGTATGGCCAATCCACCTCACCTACGTATCTAACTGACAGTGCGGCGCTCCCTCAGCACCGACCCTCCCACAGTGCGGCGCTCCCTCAGCACCGACCCTCCCACAGTGCGGCGCTCCCTCAGCACCGACCCTCCCACAGTGCGGTGCTCCCTCAGCACTGACCCTCCCACAGTGCGGCGCTCCCTCAGCGCTGACCCTCCCACAGTGCTGCGCTCCCTCAGCACTGACCCTCCCACAGTGCGGCGCTCCCTCAGCACTGACCCTCCCACAGTGCGGCGCTCCCTCAGCACTGACCCTCCCACAGTGCGGCGCTCTCTCAGCACTGACCCTCCCGCAGTGCGGCGCTCTCTCAGCACTGACTCTCCCCCAGTGGGGCGCTCCCTCAGCGCTGACCCTCCGAGGAAGTGCTGCACTTGGGGTCCCAGCACAGATCCCGGCAGAATCCCACTGCCTGCCAATCAGAAAAAGACGCGACCCTAATATTAAGCGGGGTTGATTTCACCCCTAATATTAAACGGGGGTAACCGTACCCCTAATATTAAACGGGGGTAACCTTACCCCTAATATTAAACAGGGGTAACGTTACCCCTAATATTAAACAGGGGTAACCTTACCCCTAATATTAAACAGGGGTAACCTTTACCCCTAACATTAAACGGGGGTAACCTTACCCCTAATATTAAACGGGGGTAACCTTACCCCTAATATTAAACGGGGGTAACCTTACCCCTAATATTAAACGGGGGTAACCTTACCCCTAATATTAAACAGGGGTAACCTTACCCCTAATATTAAACAGGGGTAACCTTACCCCTAATATTAAACAGGGGTAACCTTACCCCTAATATTAAACAGGGGTAACCTTACCCCTAATATTAAACAGGGGTAACCTATACCCCTAATATTAAACAGGGGTAACCTTACCCCTAATATTAAACAGGGGTAACCTTACCCCTAATATTAAACAGGGGTAACCTTACCCCTAATATTAAACAGGGGTAACCTATACCCCTAATATTAAACAGGGGTAACCTTACCCCTAATATTAAACAGGGGTAACCTTACCCCTAATATTAAACAGGGGTAACCTATACCCCTAACATTAAACAGGGGTAACCTTTACCCCTAATATTAAACAGGGGTAACCTTACCCCTAATATTAAACAGGGGTAACCTTACCCCTAATATTAAACAGGGGTAACCTTACCCCTAACATTAAACAGGGGTAACCTTACCCCTAATATTAAACAGGGGTAACTTTACCCCTAATATTAAAGGAGGGGTCATTTTACCCCAATATTAAACAGGGGTAACCTTACCCCTAATATTAAACAGGGGTAACTTTACCCCTAATATTAAAGGAGGGGTCATTTTACCCCAATATTAAACAGGGAGTAATGCACCCCTAATAGTAAATATGGGTAATGTACTCCCAATGATAAATTGGGGGTAACATACCACTAATGTTAAATAGGGGGAATCTTACCCCTAATATTGATGGGGGGAATTTTACCCCTAATGCTAAATGGGGGTAATGAATATTCCACCCCATGCCTACAATGGGGAACTTTCTGCAGCTAAATCTGCACAGATCTTTTTGCATCCACACACAGACAGACAGAGCAGCTGAATTGCCCCATTTCCCTCACCAGCAGCAGCACTCCTCCCCCTTCTCCTCCTCCACCGGCCGCCGCGGCGCACTGAGACCCTCGCCCAGCCTGAGCGACTCTCCAGCGTGCCGGTGTGTCCCGCCCCCCCAGCGGCCTCCACCAATCACACCTCTGCCCGCCCCCTCCCTGACTGACAGCACGGTCTCCCAATCACCTTCGTGCCCTTGTCTTGACGGACAGATGGGTAGACCAATCGGCGGGAGGGGGCCGGCCGACTGCCGGTGCCCTCCACCAATCAGGGATGCGCCCGCCCCGGCTTGGCTGACAGGTATGCGGCCCAATCAGCTTCCGCTACTTGTCTTGTTTGGCAGCGGCATTGACCAATAGAATGTGGGCTTCCATCGACTTCCGGGTCGTTCCACCAATCAGGTCGGAGGAGGGGGGCGGGACAGCGCTGCGCGTGGGGGGAGGCGGGACAGCCTTTCGAATCAATCACGTGGTCCCAACGGCCAACGGCAGCGCGCGACTCTTTATTTTAACCCCGGCGCCCCTTTTGTAAAATCAAACATTATGATGAGTGAAGGATGGGGAAGAGCCTTCAGAATATTCGGGCGAAATGTAAAAATAAATTCGGGGAACAAAAATAGATGTTGACCTTCTCTGACCTTCCAGTCTGGATTGACGTGCCGCTGCACCAATCAGAGGGCGGGATCGCAGATTGACAGCTGGGCAATCCAATCAGGGCGAGGAGAAGGCGGGACATGACAAGGTGAGGGGTCAACGATGTCAAGTTTGTTTAATAATCAAATCAAATCCCGTTTAAAATGTGTTCTAAGTATATATTTATTACTCTTACTCACCAAAAAATGATTTTGTGTCACTCAGTTCAATTTCTTGAAATGAATCTCTTATTTTTGGTGGGGCGGAACCAATCCCCGAGCCCTCCCACTTCCGGTCCGACAGGTGGGGGACGGTCTAAAGCCGGACGCCGCTCGCGGTCAAACTGTCCGTCCCCGAGGAAGGTTCCGGGTGGATTTTTGCTTCATGGGGCCTCCTGCTCCTGCTGCCGCCGCGCTGAAGGAGTGCTGGGGCTGCCGGCTGGTGTGCGGGGCCGGCCTGCTGGGGGCAGGCGGCTATGTGCTGGCCGCGGCCCGCAGGGTGATGAAGAGCCGGGGGGCGCCGCCTGGCGTGGGCACGGTGGCGCAGATCGTCTTCGGCGTGGGTGGGTAATGGGGGCGGAGACCCCCCAGACTCCACCCACCCCTCCCCCCCCCCACCCAGACCCCCCCCTCACCCCAGACCTCCCCCTCCAACCCCAGACTCCACCCCCCCCACCCCAGACCTCCCCCTCCCCCAAACCCCCCCCCCCACCCAGACCCCCCCCTCCCCCACCCCCCCCAAACACTCCCCCCCCCCCCCCCACCCCAGACCTCCCCCTCCCCCCCCACCCCAGACCTCCCCCTCCCCCAAACCCCCCCCCCACCCAGACCCCCCCCCCTCCCCCCACCCCCCCCACACCCCCCCCCACCCCAGACCTCCCCCTCCCCCACCCCCTCCAACCCCAGACTCCACCCCCCCCCACCCAGACCCCCCCCTCCCCCAACCCCCCCCCCACCCAGACCCCCCCCCCTCCCCCAAACCCACCCCCCACCCACCCCAGACCTCCTCCAACCCCAGACCCCACCCCCCAGACCCCCCCCAACCCACCTCCCACCCCCCAGACTGTCCCGGACCACCCCAGCCAGACTGTCCCGGACCACCCCAGCCAGACTGTCCCGGACCACCCCAGCCGGACTGTCCCGGACCACCCCAGCCGGACTGTCCCGGACCACCCCAGCCGGACTGTCCCGGACCACCCCAGCCGGACTGTCCCGGACCACCCCAGCCGGACTGTCCCGGACCACCCCAGCCAGACTGTCCCGGACCCCCCCCCCCAGCCAGACTGTCCTGGATCCCCCAGCCCAGAGGGACCCCCCCCCCCCCCCCCCTGCCCAATCTCTGCCAGATCGTCTCGCACCCTCCTCAGTGCTGCCCCGAACCCCCTCCCTGCCTGGCGTCCCCACCTCACCCGTCCACCCTGCTGCCACCATGTTACATTGGATTCTCCCACGTTATATCAACCTCCACCGCCTCTGCCAGACCGTCCCGCACCCCCTGCCTCAGCCCCCTCGCTGCTCCCCCGAACCCCCTCCCTGCCTGGTGTCCCCACCTCGCTCGCCCACCCGGCTGCCACCATGTGATGTTAGCTTCCACTGCATTATATTAACCTCCACTGCGTCCCCACCTCCATTATTATTGTCACATGTATTGGGATACAGTGAAAAGTATTGTTTCTTGCGCGCTCTACAGACAAAGCATACCGTTCATAGAGAAGGAAAGGAGAGAGTGCAGAATGTAGTGTTACAGTCACAGCTAGGGTGTAGAGAAAGATCAACTTAATGCGAGGTCGGTCCATTCAAAAGTCTGACAGCAGCAGGGAAGAAGCTGTTCTTGAGTCGGTTGGTGCGTGACCTCAGACTTTTGTATCTTTTTCCCGACGGAAGAAGGTGGAAGAGAGAATGTCCGGGGTGCGTGGGGTCCTTAATTATGCTGGCTGCTTTTCCCCGAGGCAGCGGGAAGTGTAGACAGAGTCAATGGATGGGAGGCTGGTTTGTGTGATGGGATTGGGCTACATTCACGACCCTTTTGTAGTTCCTTGCGGTCTTGGGTAGAGCACCTCGCTCATCTACCCTGCTGCCACCGTGTTACGTTAGAATTCACCCCCCCGCCCCCCCTCCCCAAAGCTGAGGCTCCCCTTCCGATCTGCTGCCCGTCCCCACATGTCGGGTTGTGCTGTGGTCTGAGGCACCACAAGCTCCACACCCTGTCGTTATACCCCCACCCCACCCATCCACCCACCCAATTTTGTGGATGATCTCGATTTGTATCATGCTCATCCTTATTTTCATCTTACTCCTCACTGCCCTGGAGTGGCTGCAACTTCCTCCAGTCCCTATCATAGAATCCCTACAGGCCATTCAGTCCATCGAGTCTGCACCGACCACAATCCCATCCAGACCCTACCCCGGAACCCCACATATTTACCCTGTTAATCCCCCTGACACTAGGGGGCAATTTAGCACGGCCAAACCCCCGAACCCACACATCTTTGGACTGTGAAGTTTATTTATTTATTAGTCACAAGTAAGGCTGACATTAACACTGCAATGAAGTTACTGTGAAAATCCCCCAGTCACCACACTCGGGGATCTGTTCGGGTTACACTGAGGGAGAGTTTAGCACCTAACCAGCACATCTTTTAGACTGTGGGAGGAAACCGGAGCACCCGGAGGAAACCCACGCAGACACGGGGAGAACGTGCAGACTCCGCACAGACAGTGATCCGAGTCGGGAATCGAACCCGGGTCCCTGGCGCTGTGAGGCAGCAGTGCTAACCCACTGTGCTGTCCTCCCTATCTCTGTGACCTCCTCCGACCCTACACCCGCTCCCTATCTCTGTAACCTCATCCAGCCCTACACCCCCTCCCTATCTCTGTAACCTCCTCCAGTCCCTCCGAGACCTCTGTGCTCCTCCAATTCCGGCCTCTTGAGCATCCCCCGATTCCCATCGCTCCGCCATTGGCGGCCGTGCCTTCAGCTGCCTGGGGGGCCCCAAGCTCTGGAATTCCCTCCCTAAACCTCTCCATCTCTCTCTCCCTCTCTCTGTATTACTTTGAAGACACCCCTCGCCTGTCCCAATGGCACTTTGGGCTTTGTACCCCTTTTGCCACCCCCCCCCTGCTCCGAATGCCGTGGTGTTGGCAAACTGAATTTTTAAAGATCTGATTGGTTATTTTATTTGCTATTTAAAATCTGTTTGGCCACACGTGGGAATTGAACCTGACGTCAGCTGGGTGATAGTTTGCTTGTTTTCGATTTTGTTTCCCTCCTGGTTTATCCTGCTGACTGGAATCTCTTCAGACTTGTTGGCTTTGATCCTGTGGGTAGCACAGTGGGTTAGCACTGCTGCCTCACAGCTCCAGGGACCCGGGTTCGATTCCCGGCTCGGGTCACTGTCTGTGTGGAGTTTGCACATTCTCCTCGTGTCTGCATGGGTTTCCTCCGGGTGCTCCGGTTTCCTCCCACAGTCTGAAAGACGTGCTGGTTAGGTGCTAAACTCTCCCTCAGTGTAACCCGAACAGGCAACTGAGTGTGGGCGACTGGGGGATTTTCACAGTAACTTCATTGCAGTGTTAATGTAAGCCTTACTTGTGACACTAATAAATAAACTTAAAATCCCTCGGTAATCCTGGGTCTGGGCACTGCAATTGGAAACTTAAACGCTCTTATCACCCCTCTGTCCGCACCCTCAACTCTGACTGTCAGGGGGACTAGCAGGGTAAATGCATGGGGATAGGGCCTGGGGGGGTGGATTGTGGTCAGTGCAGACTCGATGGGCCGAATGGCCTCTTTGTGCACTGTAGGGATTTTATGGTTTCCCACTTGAGGAGAATGCACCGCACTGTCGGGCAGTCCGCGATCCCCCCCCCCCGCCCCTCCCCGCCAAAGTCGGATAAGACATCGGAGCAGAATGAGGCCACTCGGCCCATCGAGTCTGCTCCGCCATTCAATCATGGCTGATATTTTTCTCATCCCCATTCTCCTGCATTTTCCCCGTAACCCCTGACCCCCTTATTCATCAAGAACCTATCTATCTCTGTCTTAAAGACACTCAATGACCCGGCCTCCACAGCCTTCTGTGGCAAAGAGTTCCACAGATTCACCACTCTCTGACTGAAGAAATTCCTCCTCGTCTCTGTTTTAAAGGATCGTCCCTTCAGCCTGAGGTTGTGCCCTCTGGTTCTAGTTTTTCCCACTCGTGGAAACATCCTCTCCACGTCCACTCTATCCAGGCCTTGCAGTATCCTGTAAGTTTCAATAAGATCCCCCCCCTCATCCTTCTAAACTCCCAACGAGTACAGACCCAGAGTCCTCAACCGTTCCTCATCCGACAAGCTCTTCATTCCAGGGATCATTCTTGTGAACCTCCTCTGGACCCTTTCCAAGGCCGGCACATCCTTCCTTAGATACGGGGCCCAAAACTGCTCCCAATACTCCAAATGGGGTCTGACCAGAGCCTTATACAGCCTCGGAAGAATAACCTGTCGACACCAGTGCTGATGGAGCACGAGAGCGGCAACATGCTTCAGAAGAGGGCAAAGAACTTTCCAGAAAGGTTCGGCAAGATCTGTGGGGTGTGGGGCAGAAGCAAATTGAACAGCGAGGAGGAGGGGTTGGGAGAGTAGGCAGAGTGGGTCGAATGGCCTCCTGCCCTCCCATTCCAGTGCCTAATCTTTACCTCTCTTTCTCCCCGGCAGGTTTGGCTTCCTGGGGGGTGGTGGTCTTAGTTGACCCAGTGAACAATACACAGCTGAAGTCGCCGGGACGCTGACACTAAAACACACCGGTCGCAGGACGGGGGCAGGACATGTTAACCCCTTCTCCCCCACTCCCTGAACCTTCAATGTGAATACAAACCATCAGGACTTTGCCCCGACAGCCCAGAAGAACAGTACAGCACAGGAACAGGTCCTTCGGCCCACCAAGCCTGCGCCAACACATGGCACCTTTCTAATCTAAAGACCTTTTCCCTGTACGCGGTCCGTATCCCTCTAAACCCGGCCTATTCATGTATCTCCCGAGATGCCTCTTGTTGCTATTGTATCTGCTTCTACCACCTCTTCTGGCAGCGCCTTCCAGGCACCCTCCGTCCTCTGTGTACAAAAAACCTTGCCTCTCACAACTCCTTTAACCCTTTCCCCGTTTTAAACTTTCCCCTTTTGGGTGGCACAGTGGGTTAGCGCTGCTGCCTCACAGCGCCAGGGACCCATGTTCGATTCCTGGCCTCAGGTCACAGAGTCTGTGCGGAGTATGTACGGTTCTCCCCGTGTCTGCACATTCTCCCCGTCTCTGCGTGGGTTTCCTCCGGGAGCTCCGGTTTCCTCCCACAGTCTGAAAGACGTGCTGGTTAGGTGCTAAATTCTCCCTCAGTGTAACCCGAACAGGCGCCGGAGTGTGGGCGACTAGGGGATTTTCACAGTAACTTCATTGCAGTGTTAATGTAAACCTACTTGTGACACTAACAAATGAACTTTGAGATGTGCAAGTTAGATAGATTGGCTGTGCTAAATTGTCCCTTAGTGTCCAAAGATGTGCAGGTTAGGTGGATTGGCCATGCTAAATTGTCCCTTAGTGTCCAAAGATGTGTAGGTTAGGTGGATTGGCCATGCTAAATTGCTCCTTAGTGTTCAAAGATGTGTAGGTTAGGTGGATTGGCCATGCTAAATTGCCCCTTGGTGTCAGGGGGATTAGCAGGGTAAATATGTGGGGTGATGGGGATAGGACCTGGGTGGGGTTGTTATCGGTGCAAGCGCAATGGGCCGAATGGCCTTTTTCTGCACCATAATGATTCTATGATTTGACCGTAAACCTACAGTCGTTGATATTTCTGATCTTTGGGTGGGGTGGGGTGGAGACTCCAACCTCCCGTTCTATTCATGCCACTCATCATTTTGTAAAGTTCTACCAGGTCGCCCCTGGGCCTCGGACTGCTCCCGAGGGGACTGTGGGGGGAGGGAGGGGAGTTCCGAGTGGAAATCATAGAAGAAATCATAGAAACCCTACAGTGCAGAAGGAGGCCATTCGGCCCATCGAGTCTGCACCGACCACAATCCCACCCAGGCCCTACCCCCACATATTTACCCGCTAATCCCTCTAACCTACGCATCTCAGGGGCAATTTTAACCTGGCCAATCAACCTAACCCGCACATCTTTGGACTGTGGGAGGAAACCGGAGCACCCGGAGGAAACCCACGCAGACACGAGGAGAATGTGTAAACTCCACACAGACAGTGACCCGAGCCGGGACTCGAACCCGGGACCCTGGAGCTGTGAAGCAGCAGTGCTAACCACTGTGCTACCGTTCCGCAGTGCAGAGGAAACCCATTCTCAGCTCACCTGTCCAGGGAGTGTGAAGAGGAATGGTTTTGCATTGAATGAAGGTGAACTTTAGTCTGGTTCCGTGTACATGTCTAATCACTGTTTGTGTGCAACTTAAACCTGGTTCCCCTCACTGTAAAAAAAAATAAATCACTGATATTATTAAAATGTCACCCTGATTGTGGAGAACCTTGTAACGGCTGCGCACCCTTTGTTCCGATCTGGGGCGTGAACCAACATGAATGAGTTCCAGGAGACCCACCCTCCTCAATGTCGAGGGAGTGCCAGAGAAACCGGATACAAGACTCCCCTCCTAACCTCGAGTGGGTTAGTTCCACGGAAATTCGCCCATGCACTGACTCCCCCACACTCAGCTCCAGATAATATCCTTGGAAAAACCTACACTGTGAAAAGCTAGTGAAATTAATGTTAAACTGCATCATTTATATACTTACAACTGATTGGGTGGGTGAGGAGGAGAGTGGGATTAGACTGGGTGGGATATTAAAGGGAGTGGGGGAGAGTGGGATTGGACTGGGTGGGATATTAAAGGGTGCGGGGAGTGAGGGGGAGAGTGGGATTAGACTGGGTGGGATATTAAAGGGTGCAGGGAGTGAGGGGGAGAGTGGGATTAGACTGGGTGAGATATTAAAGGGTGCGGGGAGTGAGGGGGAGAGTGGGATTAGACTGGGTGGGATATTAAAGGGTGCAGGGAGTTAGGGGGAGAGTGGGATTAGACTGGGTGGGATATTAAAGGGTGCGGGGAGTGAGGGGGAGAGTGGGATTAGACTGGGTGAGATATTAAAGGGTGCGGGGAGAGTGGGATTAGACTGGGTGGGATATTAAAGGGTGCAGGGAGTGAGGGGGAGAGTGGGATTAGACTGGGTGGGATATTAAAGGGTGTGGGGAGAGTGGGATTAGACTGTGTTCGACTTTAAAGGGTGTGGGGAGAGTCGGATTAGACTGGGTGGGATATTAAAGGGTGCGGGGAGTGAGGGGGAGAGTGGGATTCGACTGGGTGGGATATTAAAGGGTGCAGGGAGTGAGGGGGAGAGTGGGATTAGACTGGATGGGATATTAAAGGGTGTGGGGAGTGAGGGGGAGAGTGGGATTATACTGGGTGGGATATTAAAGGGTGAGGGGGAGAGTGGGATTAGACTGGGTGGGATATTAAAGGGTGAGGGGGAGAGTGGGATTAGACTGTGTGGGATATTAAAGGGTGTGGGGAGTGAGGGGGAGAGTCTAATCCCACTCTCCCCCTCACTCCCCACACCCTTTAATATCCCACCCAGTCTAATCCCACTCTCCCCCACCCTTTCATATCCCACCCAGTCTAAACCCACTCTCCCCCTCACTCCCCACACCCTTTAATATCCCACCCAGTCTAATCCCACTCTCCCCCACCCTTTCATATCCCACCCAGTCTAATCCCACTCTCCCCCACCCTTTCATATCCCACCCAGTCTAATCCCACTCTCCCCCTCACTCCCCACACCCTTCATATCCCACCCAGTCTAATCCCACTCTCCCCCTCACTCCCCGCACCCTTTAATATCCCACCCAGTCTAATCCCACTCTCCCCCTCACTCCCCACACCCTTCATATCCCACCCAGTCTAATCCCACTCTCCCCCTCACTCCCCACACCCTTTAATCCCACCGAGTCTAATCCCACTCTCCCCCTCACTCCCCACACCCTTTAATATCCCACCCAGTCTAATCCCACTCTCCCCCACCCTTTCATATCCCACCCAGTCTAATCCCACTCTCCCCCTCACTCCCCACACCCGTCATATCCCACCCAGTCTAATCCCACTCTCCCCCTCACTCCCCACACCCTTTAATCCCACTGAGTCTAATCCCACTCTCCCCCTCACTCCCGGCTGGATGGGATATTAAAGGGTGCGGGGTGTGAGGGGGAGAGTGGGATTAGACTGGGTGGGATATTAAAGGGTGAGGGGGAGATTTGGATTAGACTGGGTGGGATATTAAAGGGTGCGGGGAGTGAGGGGGAGAGTGGGATTAGACTGGGTGGGATATTAAAGGGTGAGGGGGAGAGTAGGAATAGACTGGGTGGGATATTAAAGGGTGCGGGGAGTGAGGGGGAGAGTGGGATTAGACTGGGTGGGATTATTAAAGGGTGAGGGGGAGAGTGGGATTAGACTGGGTGGGATATTAAAGGGTGCAGGGAGTGAGGGGGAGAGTGGGATTAGACTGGGTGGGATATTAAAGGGTGCGGGGAGTGAGGGGGAGAGTGGGATTAGACTGGGTGGGATATTAAAGGGTGTGGGGAGTGAGGGGGAGAGTGGGATTAGACTGGGTGGGATATTAAAGGGTGCGGGGAGTGAGGGGGAGAGTGGGATTAGACTGGGTGGGGTATTAAAGGGTGCGGGGAGTGAGGGGGAGATTTGGATTAGACTGCGTGGGATATTAAAGGGTGCGGGGAGTGAGGGGGAGTGGGATTAGACTGGGTGGGATATTAAAGGGTGTGGGGAGTGAGGGGGAGAGTGGGATTAGACTGGGTGGGATATTAAAGGGTGCAGGGAGTGAGGGGGAGAGTGGGATTCGACTGGGTGGGATATTAAAGGGTGCAGGGAGTGAGGGGGAGAGTGGGATTCGACTGGGTGGGATATTAAAGGGTGCAGGGAGTGAGGGGGAGAGTGGGATTCGACTGGGTGGGATATTAAAGGGTGCGGGGAGTGAGGGGGAGAGTGGGATTAGACTGGGTGGGATATTAAAGGGTGCGGGGAGTGAGGGGGAGAGTGGGATTAGACTGGGTGGGATATTAAAGGGTGCGGGGAGTGAGGGGGAGAGTGGGATTAGACTGGGTCGGATATTAAAGGGTGAGCGGAGCGCGGTTTAATTTGCTCAGTGAAGTGGTTTAGAATTGGGTTATTCAAATATTGAAATATCTTTATTTTTAAAAAATGTATTTGCCCTGATTTTTGGCAAGGAATATTAGAATTGAGCGCTGAGATTGAATCATTTTCTGTGTACAGGGAAGTAGATACTCAAGACAGCCGTACGTCACAAGGATGTGGGCACGTTCTACCGGATGGTGGGATTAGAACGGGAAGCAGAATATTATACTTCTCGGCTGACACAGTCACGATGGGCTGAATGGCCTCTGTTGCAGTTGTGTGATGATTTAAATTCCTGATCACCCTCCCATGGATGTGGGGAATGGAGGGACACAGGCGGTGAGGTAATGTGTCGTAACCCAGACCCACCATCTGGGCAGATACTGGGCTTGATAACTTCCCCGACCAACACTCTTCAGTGCTGAGGGAGTGCCACACTGTCAGGGCCTGCTCGAGCGTATCTGGCACCAAGGAAGATGGCCGTGGTGGCTGGAGCTCAGTCATCTCAGCCTTCTTATTTTATTAATTTATGGGACATGGGCGTCGCTGGCTGGGCCCAGCATTTATTGCCCATCCCTAGTTGCCCCTTGAGAAGGTGGTGGTGAGCTGCCATCTTGAATCGCTGCAGTCCACGTGCTGTGGGTTGACCCACAATGCCGTTAGGGAGGGAATTCCAGGATTTTGACCCAGCGACTGCGAAGGAACGGCCGATATATTTCCAAGTCAGGATGGTGAGTGGCTCGGAGGGGGGACTTGCAGGTGGTGGTGTTCCCCATGTATCTGCTGCCCTTGTCCTTCGAGATGGAAGTGGTCGTGGGTTTGGAAGGTGCTGTCTAAGGATCTTTGGTGAATTGCTGCAGTGCATCTTGTAGATGGTACACACTGCTGCTACTGAGCGTCGGGGGTGGAGGGAGTGAGTGTGGTTAGCGTGTCGATCGAGCGGGGCTGCTTTGTCCCGGATGGTGTCGAGCTTCTTGAGTGTTGTTGGAGCCGCACCCATCCAGGCGAGTGGGGAGTGTTCCATCACACTCCTGACTTGTGCCTTGTAGACGGTGGACAGGCTTTGGGGAGTCAGGAGGTGAGTTACTCACTGCAGGATTCCCAGTGGACAGGCTTTGGGGAGTCAGGAGGTGAGTTACTCACTGCAGGATTCCCAGTGGACAGGCTTTGGGGAGTCAGGAGGTGAGTTACTCACTGCAGGATTCCCAGTGGACAGGCTTTGGGGAGAGTCAGGAGGTGAGTTACTCTCCGCAGTATTCCCAGCCTCTGACCTGCTCTGGTAGCCACTGTGTTTATGTGGCTCCAGTAGTTCCTCAATGTTAAGTGTCCAAGACCCAACTGTTTGACATCAGGGCCGCATTCGACCGAGTGTGACATCACTCGAGCAAAACTGGAATTAATGGGTATCAGGGGGCAAACTCTCCGCTGGTTGGAGTCATACCTGGTACATAGGAAGATGGTTGTGGATGTGCAGGATCAGTCATCTCAGCTCCACGACATCTCTGCAGGAGTCCCCCAGGGTAGTGTCCTCGGCCCAACAATCTTGAGCTGCTTCATCAATGACCTTCCCTCCATCATAAGGTCAGAAATGGAGGATTGCACAATGTTCAGCACCCTTCGCGACTCCTCAGATACTGAAGCAGTCCATGTTCAAATGCAGCAAAATCTGGACAGTATCCAGGCTCGGGCTGACAAGTGGCAGGTAATGACCATCTCCAATAAGAGACACTCTAACCACCGCCCCTTGACATTCAATGGTGTAGCCATCACTGAATCCCCACCACATGGGGAGCTTGCAGGTGGGGGTGTTCCCCATGTGTCTGCTGCCCCCCCCCCTTGTCCTTCTAGATGGGAGAGGTGGTGGGTTTGGAAGGTGCTGTGGAAGGAGCCTTGGTGAGTCGCTGCGGTGCATCTTGTAGACGGTTCACACGGCTGTCACTGTGCGTCGGGGGTGGAGGGAGTGAGTGTTTGTGGTTGGGGTGCTGATTAAGCGAGTTTGATTTATTGTCACGTATTAGTATACAGTGAAAAGTATTGTTTCTTGCGCGCTGTACAAAGCATACCATTCATAGAGAAGGAAAGGAGAGGGTGCAGAATGTAGTGTTACAGTCATAGCTAGGGTGTAGAGAAAGATCAACTAAATGCGAGGTAGGTCCATTCAAAAGTCTGACAGCAGCAGGGAAGAAGCTGTTCTTGAGTCGGTCGGTACGTGACCTCAGACTTTTGTATCTTTTCCCTGACGGAAGAAGGTGGAAGAGAGAATGTCCGGGGGTGCGTGGGGTCCTTGATTATGCTGGCTGCTTTCCCCCGAGGCAGCGGGAAGTGTAGACAGAGTCAATGGATGGGAGGCTGGTTTGCGTGGTGGATTGGGCTAGATTCATGATCTTTTGTAGTTCCTTGCGGTCTTGGGCAGAGCAGGAGCCCCATACCAAGCTGTGATACAACCAGAAAGAATGCTTTCTATGGTGCATCTGTAAAAGTTGGTGAGAGTCGTAGCTGACATGCCAAATTTCCTTAGTCTTCTGAGAAAGTAGAGGCGTTGGTGGGGCTTTCTTAACTATAGTGTCGGCATGGGGGGGACCAGGACAGGTTGTTGGTGATCTGGACACCTAAAAACTTGAAGCTCTCGACCCTTTCTACTTCCTCCCCGTTGATGTAGAGGGGGCATGTTGCTTTGTCCTGGATGGTGTCGAGCTTCTTGAGTGTTGTTGGAATCGCACCCTCCAGACAAGTGGAGAGTATTCCATCACACGCCTGAACTGAACTGGACCCAGCTATATAAATACTGTGGCTACCAGAGCAGGTCAGAGGCTGGGAATCCTGCGGAGAGTAACTCACCTCCTGACTCCCCAAAGCCTGTCCACCATCTACAAGGACACAAGTCAGGAGTGTGATGGAATATTCTCCACTTGCTTAGATGGGTGCGGCTCCAACAACACTCAAGAAGCTCAACACCATCCAGGACAAAGCAGCCCCGCTCAATTGCCATCACATCCACAAACATACTGGCACTGGAGAGGGTGCAGAAGAGATTCACTGGGTTGATTCCGGAGTTGAGAGGGTTGGCGTTTGAGGAGAGGCTGAGTAGACTGGGGCTATACCCATTGGAATTCAGAAGAATGAGGGGAGATCTTATCGAAACATATAAGATTATGAAGGGAATAGATAAGATAGAAGCAGGGAAGTTGTTTCCACTGGCGGGTGAAACTAGAACTAGGGGGCATGGCCTCAAAATAAGGGGGAGCAGATTTAGGACTGAGTTGAGGAGGAACTTCTTCACACAAAGGGTTGTGAATGTGTGGAATTCCCTGCCCAGTGAAGCAGTTGAGGCTACCTCATTGAATGTTTTTAAGGCAAGGATAGATAGATTTTTGAACAGTAAAGGAATTGAGGGTTATGGTGAGCGGGCGGGTAAGTGGAGCTGAGTCCACGAAAAGATCAGCCATGATCTTATTGAATGCCAGAACAGGCTCGAGGGGCCAGATGGCCAACTTTTAAAAAAAGGTTTATTTATTAGTGTCACAAGTAGGCTTACATTAACACTGCAATGAAGTTACAGTGAAAATCCCCCAGTCGCCACACTCCGGCGCCTGTTCGGGTTACACTGAGGGAGAATTTAGCACGGCCAATGCACCCTAACCAGCACATTTTTTTGGATTGTGGGAGGAAATATCATAGAATCCCTACAGTAAGGAGGAGACCATTCGGCCCATCGCGTCTGTACCGACCACAGTACCACCCAGACCCTACCCCCGTAACCCCACATATTTACCCTGCTAATCCTCCTGACACTAGGGCTAATTTAGCATGGCCAATCCACCTAACCTGCACATCTTTGGACTGTGGGAGGAAACCGGAGCACCCGGAGGAAACCCACGCAGACACGGGGGGAGAACGTGCAGACTCCGCACAGACAGTGACCCAAGCCGGGAATCGAACCCGGGTCCCTGGCGCTGTGAGGCAGTGGTTAGTAAGTTTGCGGACGACACAAAGTGATTAGTAAGTTTGCAGATGACACAAAGGTTGGTGGATTTGCGGATAGCGATGAGGACCATCAGAGGATACAGCAGGATATAGATCAGTTGGAGACTTGGGTGGAGAGATGGCAGATGGAGTTTAATCTGGACAAATGTGAGGTAATGCATTTTGGAAGGTCTAATACAGATAGGAAATATACAGTTAATGGCAGAACCCTTAGGAGTATCGATAGGCAGAGGGATCTGGGTGAACAGGTACACGTCACTGAAAGTGGCAACGCAGGTGGAGAAGGTAGTCAAGAAGGCATACGGCATGCTTGCCTTCATCGGCCGGGATATTGAGTTTAAAAATTGGCAAGTCATGTTGACGCTTTATAGAACCTTAGTGAGGCCGCACTTGGAATATAGTGTTCAATTCTGGTCGCCACACTACCAGAAGGATGTGGAGGCTTTGGAGAGGGTACAGAAAAGATTTACCAGGATGTTGCCTGGTATGGAGGGCATCAGCTATGAGGAGAGGTTGGAGAAACTTGGTTTGTTCTCACTGGAGCGACGGAGGTTGAGGGGGCGACCTGATAGAAGTCTACAAGATTATGAGAGGCATGGACAGAGTGGATAGTCAGAAGCTTTTTTCCCCCAGGGTGGAAGAGTCAATTACTAGGGGGCACAGGTTTAAGGTGCGAGGGGCAAGGTTTAAAGGAGATGTACGAGGTAAGTTTTTTTACCCAGAGGGTGGTGGGTGCCTGGAACTCGCTGCCGGGGGAGGTAGTGGAAACAGATACGATAGTGAGTTTTAAGGGGCGTCTTGACAAGTACATGAATAGGATGGGAATAGAGGGATATGGTCCCCGGAAGGGTAGGGGGTTTTAGTTCAGTCGGGCAGCATGGTCGGTGCAGGCTTGGAGGGGCCGAAGGGCCTGTTCCTGTGCTGTAATTTTCTTTGTTGCTAACCAATTGTGCCACCTTGCGTCTCCTGCTCCGAGTTCTTACTCCCTCCATCACCGACGCATTGTACCAGCCGGGTGTACCGTCTACAAGATGCACTGCAGCGACTCACCAAGGATCGTGAACACAGACCTTTGGGATGTCTTGTTGAAGTTGTACAAGACATTGGTAAGGCCACACTTGGAATACTGTGTGCAGTTCTGGTCACCCTATTATAGAAAGGATATTATTAAACTAGAAAGAGCGCAGAAAAGATTTACTAGGATGCTACCGGGACTTGATGGCTTGAGTTCGAAGGAGAGGCTGAATAGACTGGGATTTTTTTCTCTGGGGCGTAGGAGGCTGAGGGGTGATCTTATAGAGGTCTATAAAATAATGAGGGGCACGGATCAGCTAGATAGACAACATCTTTTCCCAAAGGTGGGGAAGTCTAAAACTAGAGGACATAGGTTTATGGTTGCGGCACGGTGGGTTAGCGCTGCTGTTTCACAGCGCCAGGGACCCGGGTTCGATTCCCGGCTCGGGTCACTGTCTGTGTGGATTCTGCACGTTCTCCCCGTGTCTGCGTGGGTTTCCTCCGGGTGCTCCGGTTTCCTCCCACAGTCCGAAAGACGTGCTGGTTAGGGGTGCATTGACCCGAACAGGCGCCGGAGTGTGGCGGCTAGGGGGAATTTCACAGTAACTTCATTGCAGTGTTAATGTAAGCCTTGTGACTAATAAATTAACTTTGTGAGGGGAGAGATACAAAAGGGTCCAGAGGGGCAATTTTTTCACACAGAGGGTGGTGAGTGTCTGGAACGAGCTGCCAGAGGTAGTAGTAGAGGCGGGTACAATTTTGTCTTTTAAAAAGCGTTTAGACAGTTACATGGGTACGATGGGTAGAGAGGGATATGGGTCAAACGTGGGCAATTGGGATTAGCTTTGGGGTTTAAACAAAAAAGGGCGGCATGGACAAGTTGGGCCGAAGGTCCTGTTTCCATGCTGTAAACCTCGATGACTTTAAGACCAGCAACACCTTGTCGAGGGAGGGAAGGGGAGAGGGAAGGAGGGAGGGGAGGGGAAGGAGGGAGGGGAGGGGAGGGAAGGAGTGGGTACCAGTCGACAGAAAGGTGGGTTGAAGTGTGTCTACTTCAATGCAAGGAGCATCCGGAACAAGGTAGATGAACTTGGGGCGTGGATTGGTACGTGGGCCTACGATGTTTTGGCCATTACGGAGACATGGGTAGAACAAGGACAGGAATAGTTGTTGGGACGTTCCGGGGTATAGATGTTTCATAGAAGTGTAGGGAAGCTGGTAAAAGAGGTGGTGGAGTAGCATTGTTAATCAAGGATAGTTTAACGGCTGCGGAAAGGCAGTTCGAGGGGCTTCTGCCTACTGAGGTAATATGGGCTGAAGTTAGAAATAGGAAAGGAGCGGTCACGTTGTTAGGAGTTTACTATAGGCCCCCCAAATAGTAATAGAGATGTGGAGGAAGAAATTGCTAAGCAGATTATGGATAGGTGGGGGGTCAGAGGGTAGTTGTCATGGGGGACTTTAACTTTCCAAATATTGATTGGAACCTTTGTAGGTCGAATAGTTTGGATGGGGCAGTTTTTGTGCAGTGTGCGCAGGAGGGTTTCCTGACACAATATGTGGATAGGCCGACAAGAGGTGAGGCCACATTGGATTTGGTACTGGGAAATGAACCGGGCCAAGTGTTAGATTTTGTTGTGGGAGAGCACTTTGGAGATAGTGACCACAATTCGGTGTCTTTTGTTATTGCAATGGAGAGGGATAGGGCCATACGGCAGGGCAAGGCTTACAATTGGGGAAGAGGTAATTATGATGCGATTAGGCAAGAATTAGGGGGCATCAGATGGGAACAAAAACTGTCAGGGAAAGGCACTAATGAAAAGTGGAACTTTTTCAAGGAACAAATAGTGTGTGTCCTTGATAGGTATGTCCCTGTCAGGCAGGGAGGAAATGGCCGAGTGAGGGAACCATGGTTCACAAAAGAGGTGGAATGTCTTGTAAAAAGGAAGAGGGAAGCTTATGTAGGGATGAGGAAACAAGGTTC
Organism: Mustelus asterias; assembly: GCF_964213995.1. Lineage (NCBI taxonomy): Eukaryota > Metazoa > Chordata > Chondrichthyes > Carcharhiniformes > Triakidae > Mustelus > Mustelus asterias. The sequence continues at coordinate 55,080 of NW_027592358.1, forward strand.
AGATGGCTCGATTGAGGGTTACAAGTTAGCAAGGAATGAGCTGAAAAAGGGGCTGAGGAGAGCTAGGAGGGAACATGAGAAGTCCTTGGCGGGTCGAATCAAGGAAAACCCCAAGGCTTTTTACTCTTATGTGAGGAATAAAAGAATGAACAGGTTGAGGTTAGGGCCGGTCAAGGACAGTAGTGGGAACTTGTGTATGGAGTCAGTAGAGATAGGAGAGGTGATGAATGAATACTTTTCTTCAGTGTTCACCAAGGAGAGGGGCCATGTTTTTGAGGAAGAGAAGGTGTTACAGGCTAATAGGCTGGAGGAAATAGATGTTCGGAGGATGTACTGGCAGTTTTGAATAAACTGAAGGTCGATAAGTCCCCTGGGCCTGATGAAATATATCCTAGGATTCTTTGGGACGCAAGGGATGAGATTGCAGAGCCTTTGGCTTTGATCTTTGGGTCCTCACTGTCCACGGGGATGGTGCCAGAGGACTGGAGAGTGGCGAATGTTGTTCCTCTGTTTAAGAAAGGGAATAGAAATGACCCTGGTAATTATAGACCGGTTAGTCTTACTTCGGTGGTTGGTAAGTTGATGGAAAAGGTCCTTAGGGATGGGATTTACGACCATTTAGAAAGATGTGGATTAATCCAGGATAGTCAGCACGGATTCGTGAAGGGCAAGTCGTGCCTCATAAATTTGATAGAATTTTTTGAGGAGGTAACTAAGTGTGTTGATGAAGGTAGGGCAGTTGATGTCATATACATGGATTTTAGTAAGGCGTTTGATAAGGTCTCCCATGGTCGGCTTATGATGAAAGTAAGGAGGTGTGGGATAGAGGGAAAGTTGGCCGATTGGATAGGTAACTGGCTGTCTGATCGAAGACAGAGGGTGGTGGTGGATGGAAAATTTTCGGACTGGAGGCAGGTTGCTAGCGGAGTGCCACAGGGATCAGTGCTTGGTCCTCTGCTATTTGTGATTTTTATTAATGACTTAGAGGAGGGGGCTGAAGGGTGGATCAGTAAATTTGCTGATGACACCAAGATTGGTGGAGTAGTGGATGAGGTGGAGGGGTGTTGTAGGCTGCAAAGAGACATAGATAGGATGCAAAGCTGGGCTGAAAAATGGCAGATGATGTTTAACCCTGATAAGTGCAAGGTGATTCATTTTGGTAGGACAAATTTGAATGTGGATTACAGAGTCAAAGGTAGGGTTCTGAAGACTGTGGAGGAACAGGGAGATCTTGGGGTCCATATCCACAGATCTCTGAAGGTTGCCACTCAAGTGGATAGAGCTGTGAAGAAGGCCTATAGTGTGTTAGCTTTTATTAACAGGGGGTTGGAGTTTAAGAGCCGTGGGGTTATGCTGCAACTGTACAGGACCTTGGTGAGACCACATTTGGAATATTGTGTCCAGTTCTGGTCACCTCACTATAAGAAGGATGTGGAAGCGCTGGAAAGAGTGCAGAGGAGATTTACCAGGATGCTGCCTGGTTTGGAGGATAGGTCTTATGAGGAAAGGTTGAGGGAGCTAGGGCTGTTCTCTCTGGAGCGGAGGAGGTTGAGGGGAGACTTAATAGAGGTTTATAAAATGATGAAGGGGATAGATAGAGTGAACGTTCAAAGACTATTTCCTCGGGTGGATGGAGCTATTACAAGGGGGCATAACTATAGGGTTAATGGTGGGAGATATAGGAAGGATATCCGAGGTAGGTTCTTTAC
>NW_027592359.1:0-56741 GCF_964213995.1 Mustelus asterias
CATTCAAAAGTCTGATGGCAGCAGGGAAGAAGCTGTTCTTGAGTCAGTTGGTACGTGATCTCAGACTTTTGTATCTTTTTCCCGACGGAAGAAGGTGGAAGAGAGAATGTCTGGGATGCGTGGGGCCCTTAATTATGCTGGCTGCTTTTCCGAGGCAGTGGGAAGTGTAGACAGAGTCAATGGATAGGAGGTTGGTTTGCATGATGACCTGGTCTACATGTGACTCCAGAGCCATAGCAATGTGGTCGACTCTCAACTGCCCTTGGAGCAACTAGGGATGGGCAATAAATGTTGGCAAGCCAGCGATGCCCATGTCTCATGAATGAATTTTTAAAAAGTTGCAATCTGTATCCTCTGGTCTCCTGCCACTCGAAACCGTTTCTCTTCCTTATTCTATTGAAGCCTTTCATAAATTTGAACGCATGCATTTAAATCCCAGCGTCTCTAATGTCTCCACAAAATTGAAGCGTTTCATCTCTGGTAACATTCCAGTAAATCTCTTCCGAAACCCTATCCGAGGATTCGACATTCCCTCCTGAAGTGCGGTGCCCAGAACTGGGCACAATGCCCCAGCTGCCTGAGAACCCAGTTCTTTGTCTGGTGAGCGCACTTTTAACTTTCTGCCAATCAGACAAAGAGCAAGCCTGCCCAGGGGAGGCCTTCTCTTTCCTTCCACACTCATTCCCGTGTACATGCTTCACTCTCAGCCAGGGGCCTTTCAGCCTGGATCTGGACAGAGGGAGACACATTACTTCTTGCTTGTTCATGGCAGGATGCCCAGCCGAGTGACTCACGGCACATCTGGCTGCAATACCAACAAAAAGAACAAAGAAAATTACAGCACAGGAACAGGCCCTTCGGCCCTCCTAGCCTGCACCGACCATGCTGCCCGACTGAACTAAAACCCTCTACCCTTCCGGGGACCGTATCCCTCTGTTCGCATCCTACTCATGCATTTGTCCAGACGCCCATTAAAAGTCACTATCGAATCGTATCCGCTTCCACTACCTCCCCCGGCAGCGAGCTCCAGGCACCCACCACACTCTGTGCAAAAAACTTGCCTTGTACATCTCCTTTAAACCTTGCCCCTCGCACCTTAAACCTAAGTCCCCTAGTAATTGGCACTTCCACCCTGGGAAAAAGCTTCTGACTGTCCACTCTGTCCATGCCCCTCATAATCTTGTTGTCTTCTATCAGGTCTCCCCTCAACCTCCGTCATTCCAGTGAGGACAAACCAAGTTTCTCCTCATAGCTGATGCCCTCCATACCAGGCAACATCCTGGAAAATCTTTTCTGCACCCTCTCCAAAACCTCCACATGCTTCTGGTAATGTGGCAACCAGAATTTAACACTACATGTTGCCAACCTTCTCTCCCTCTCCCTCTCTCTATCTCTTGTTCCACCCCCTTCTGGCTGATACACACTCTGCACAGATGGAATGGCTCAATTGAGAATGATTTAAAAACACACCACAAAGTTCCCAAGCAGGAGGAAATTAAAAAAACCCAGAAATGACTGGTGGAAAAACGTGCCTCTTGTCCGATGTGGCTGATTGGTGTGTGGCGGGGGTGGAGGGGGGAAATAAAAGTTTATTTGCTTCACATCAAGGTGGTTAGGGTCAGTAGATGCAAATGCCCACCTTCACTCTCAACCAGATCAGATCAAAGGGGCCTCCTCAAAGGGGTCTATTCAGTTCATTCCAAAATGTGGGAAGCAGCCTGGACAGGACACAAGGAAAGGATTTGTTTGGTAATGAACTCCAGGAAAGAAATGTTCCGCCTTGGAGGGTAGAGTGCATGGATTTACCGGAATGAATCATATAATTATACAGCAATCCAATTAATCCCCACAATCCTGCAAATGTTCCCTTTGCAAGTCATCATCCAATGTGCTTCCAAACATTTCTCCTGAATCTGCTTCCACTCCGCTTTACAGCTCTGCATTCCTGAATTGCTGCATTAAGGAAATATTTCCTTATCTTAGAATCCTACAGTGCAGAGGGAGGCCATTTGGCCCATCGAGTCTGCACAGACCACAATCACACCCAGGCCCTATCTCCGTAACTTCACTTATTTACCCTGCTAGTCCCCCTGATACTAAAGGGCAATTTAGCATGGCCAATCAACCTAACCCACACATCTTTGGACTGTGGGAGGAAACCCACACAGATACGGGGAGAACGTGTAAACTCCACACAGACAGTGACCCAAGCTGGGAGTCGAACCTGGGTCCCTGACGCTGTGAGGCAGCAGTGCTAACCACTGTGCCACCCCATTGTCTCTGTTCTTTTTCCTGTCACATTAAACCTGTGTCCTCTGCCACTGGAAACCATTTCTCCTCATTTACTCCATCGAAAGAGGTTGAACACCTCTGTCTAATCTTGTAATTGTTTCAAAGCGTTAAATTATGAGGATTTTGATTTGATTTGATTTATTATTGTCACATGCATTAACATGCAGTGAAAAGTACTATTTCTTGCGCGCAATACAGACAAAGCATACCGTTCATAGAGAAGGAAACGAGAGAGTGCAGAATGTAGTGTCACAGTCATAGCTAGGGTGTAGAGAAAGATCAACTTAATGCAAGGTAGGTCCATTCAAAAGTCTGACAGCAGCAGGGAAGAAGCTGTTCTTGAGTTGGTTGGTACGTGACCTCAGACCTTTGTATCATTTTCCCGAAAGAAGAAGGTGGAAGAGAGAATGTCCGGGGTGTGTGGGATCCTTAATTATGCTGGCTGCTTTCCATATCAAAGAATATGGGGCAAAGGCAAGTAAATGGAGTTGAGGCATAGATCAGCCAAGATAACTGAATGGCAGAGCAGCTTAAAGGGACTTGATGGCCTACTCCTGTCCCCAGTGGAAAACCACTGTCTTACCTTTGCTGCTGTACTTCTTCCCACTGGTTTGGTACACCTACAATCTTGCTTTCTCTGGTATCACTGACCCCAATTTTGCTGAAGGGTTCAATACACTTCCTTAATACACCACTGACACTCACCTTAAAAAAGCACTGCCAATGTTGTTCATGGGACCTGATTAGCTGGACTTCAGTGAGGGGCACTTAATCAGCTAGGAGTGTAATGGTTATGGAAACTGAGCGCATGGATTCAAGCTGGCGTTCCAGTGTGGTAATGAGGGTGTCCTGCACTGTCAGAAATGCCAACTTTCAGATAGAAACCCCCATTTGCCTGGCTGCTCTAGGGGCTCCATTGCGCAAGTGCCCCAATCTCCTCGTATACCAGGAGATCTCCTGCTGCTCCTCCCCCACACATATCGGGATCACCTCCCGCCCACGCACACCAATCTTCTCCCCTTGTCTCCCCCCCATCATAGCTCCATCCCATATGGTCTGGCACCACTCAGGTCCCACCTTCTTGGCACTGCCCTGGCACAGTTAGGTGCCTGCTGGGCAGTGCCAGGGTGCCAGGCAGGCAGTGCCAGCTCTGAGGAAGAGTAATCTAGACTCAAAACATTGGCTCTATTCTCTCCCCACAGATGCTGTCAGACCTGCTGAGATTTTCCAGCATTTTTTGTTTTGTTTCAGATTCCGGCATCTGCAGTATTTTGCTTTTATCTTGGTGCCAGGGTGCAAGGTGGGCACTCAACCACCCAGGAGGGCTTCAATGGCCTCCGATCGCCCGGTGAGGCCACTATGGCTGGTTCCTGTCGGTGGGGACCATATGTGATGTTTGTCGGGCAGAGTCTCGAGTGGCGAGGTAGTAAAGGTGAGTGAACCTGGACGATACTGTCCGGGGCTTGTTGATGACATGCTAAATTTGTCACTAATATTTAGACTGGCTTCGCGCTCTTCCCTTGCAGCCAATTTCACCGGCAGGACAGTGCCGATATGATCAGGGGAGGCAAAAAACCGGGCACAAACCTGAACCTCCCGCCCGATCTTAGGGGGAGGCAATGGCCTAGTGGTATTATCGCTAGACTACTAATCCAGAAACTCAGCTAATGTTCTGGGGACCCGGGTTCGAATCCCGCCACAGCAGATAGTGGAATTTGAAAAATAACATCTGGAATTCAGAATCTACTGATGACCATGAAACCATTGTCAGAAAAACCCATCTAGTTCACGAATATCCTTTACGGAGGGAAATCTGCTGTCCTTACCTGGTCTGGCCTATGTGTGACTCCAGAGCCTCAGCAATGTGGTTGACTCTCAACTGCCCTCGGGCAACTAGGGATGGGCAATAAATGCTGACCAGCCAGCGACGCCCACAAACGAATAAAAAAAATCTTACCACCTCACCAAAAGTCAGGGGGGACGAGGTTGTAAGATTGCGTCCAGTTTGTATTTTCGCACATTGGACGAATCACAGCTACTGAGTAGTTCCAGTTCACAGTTAAGAAGAAAATATGAAGACTCTTCGCAGGCACAGATAAAGTGTAAACATGTTGAGACATTTAATCTCCAGAGCGCTGCTGCAGATTCTCTCATTTACTTCCGGTTTCCGTTTCCAGTCGGGACTTGGAGCTGCGCTCCCTCAGACTGAATCCTGTGCACTATGAGTGACCTTCACACAATGGTCTAAAGAGAGGATTTCAGCCATTGTTTGGGGCTCATTCGATTTGGAAAGTAAGCAGAGTAAAATCCAGAAAAGCATTGATCAATAGTGCAAACGTCACCAAGCCGCACTCTGCTCTAATCCTCCACTGATCTCTTCCAGCTCACCAAGAGAGGTCAGATTCATCATCCGCTTCCATTCAGTCAACCTGAGATATACACACCCAAAACCAGCAAACCATTCGGCTCATCATGCCTCTGCCCACTCTTTGGATTGCCATTCCCTCTGCTCCCTCCCCCTGGCTCTGCAATTCATTACCCTTTTCATTTGAACTTTCTTTTTGAAAGTTACTATTGAGACTGGGGGGGCGCGGGGTGGTGGGGGCGGGGGTGGTGGTGGTGATTTTCCGACCTCGCCGTGCCTGGCACAGATTGCACCGATCCCGGAAAATAGCGTGCGGGCCTAAAAATCGGTTCCCCGCCCGGCGCCAAATGTCTGGAATCGTCCCAGCACCTTTCCACTGGCACAAACTAGATCGCGCCCTTTTAGCATGAGATTGACTGGATTTCAATCCCAATAGCGAAGTTCAGCATGCGATCCTCCAATCTTCCGGAATGTTCCCACCTCTCCGGCGGGAAGACACATGGGTGTGAATCACTACTGGTTTCCACTAGCAGAGGCCAGACGTGATGACCACACCGGGGGGCTCAGAGGCTATTGAAGCCAGTGACTGGTTCGGGGGCATGGCAGGGCAGTGCCCACCTAGCAGTGCCCACCTGGAACCATGGCTCTGCCAGTTAAGCACTGCCAGTGTGCCAGGGGCAGTGCCAAGGGGCCTGAGTGGGGGCTATGCAGGGGGGCTATGTGGGGGGAGAGGTTGGCGGGGTGGAGGAGGGGAGGTTTAACACAGATATCAGAAGGACATATTTTACACAGAGGGTGGTGGGGGCCTGGAATGCGCTGCCAGGCAAGGTGGTGGAGGCGGACACACTGGGAACGTTTAAGACTTATCTAGACAGCCATATGAACGGAGTGGGAATGGAGGGATACAAAAGAATGGTCTAGTTTGGACCAGGGAGTGGCGCGGGCTTGGAGGGTCGAAGGGCCTGTTCCTGTGCTGTATTGTTCTTTGTTCTTTGATCACAATGAGAGGGCATGTCAGGGGGCCATGATGGGGTGAATGCAGCAGGTCATGATGGGGGGGGGGATGTCAGGGGTCAGGCAGGGGAACCCATTGTGAGGGCCCTGATGCCCCAATGCTGGTGTCAGGAAGGGGATGGGGGACCATTGTGCTGATGTGAGTGTGGGTCCCGATATCCATGAGGGGAGGGAGGTGGTCTCCCAATGCACTGAGATCGAGGTCACCCTTGCCCTGAGCGCTCTGTAGCCAGGCTCACTGACATGTTTAGGCCCCCCCCAGTACCAGCACGCAACACACCACCCTCCCAAAAAGTGACTTGAGTGTGGGCGGATTGCGGTGCGGAGCGCACCTAACAGACCGGCGCGGATCGCTCCTGTTTGCTCACCGTTCTGATAAGGTCTTTTTGGGGAAAATTCCATCCTGTGTCCATCAGAAACCTCAGCACAGGAGGAGTCCAATCTGTGTCCACGTTTCACACGGATCGCGTGCTGAACACTTCACACTGAATCTACACCCATCCTATTTTGCTCTTTGTTCTTTTATCAAGGTTTTATCTAATTCCTTTTCTGCTTTCAACAGCTACTTCTGGTTATTGTTTTGATTCATTCGTGGGACACGGGCGTCACTGGATGGTCAGCATTTATTGCCCATCCCTAGTTGCCCTTGGACTGAATGGCTTGCTAGGCCATTTCAGAGGGCAATTGAGAGTCAACCACATTGCTGGCCAGCTGGCAACACCCATGTCCCACAAATTAATAAAGAATAAATGAATAAAGAAAGCACAGATAGGGTTGACAGTCAGAATCTTTTCCCCAGAGTTGAAATGTCTCGTACGAGGGGGAATACACTTAACGTGAGAGGGGGAAAGTTCAAAGGGATGTGAGGGACAAGTATCTTACACAGAGAGTGGTGGGAGTCTGGAACGCGCTGCCAGAGGTGGTGGTGGAGGGAGCTATGATAGCGGGGGTTAAGGGGCTTTTAGATGAGCACATGAATAGAGGGATATGGACCAAGGGCAGGCAGAAGTAATTAGTTTAATTTGGTGTCATGCTTGACACAAGATCATGGGTCGAAGGGCCTGATCCTGTGCTGTACTGCTTTATGTTCCTTCCCTCATCACAATATTGACTTTCACTGGTCTGCCACATGTAGCTTGTGGAGACGACTGTTAGCTGTGCCCCTGCTGAACTGATCTCCTTTCAAATGGCAACCAGACCATGTTTATGCTTCACTGAGTGGCAGGGGAGGGTGACTGATGTGACAGCCAACATGAGTGAGTTGGTTCAGCTGAGCTGGCCTGAACGACACTAAAACTATAGATGTTGATTTTGAGGTAATGTACCTTATCAAGCAATTTATTCTGAAAGAAAGGGACATATTGGAGTTGGCAAACTCTCTTTAATTACTAAATATTCCATGAAACAACTAAAAATCATTGCAACGTCTTGGCGTTTTTGTAAAGCTTTGTGGATGGATTTGGACGGATTTGGTTGAAGAGGTGGGCAGGATTTGGGGAGGGAATTGCAAAGTGTGTAGTTCGAGACATGGCACCAATGAAAGGAGGAGAGTACTCTGTGCAGCTAACTGTATTGCGGTCATCTCTGTTTCATCCAAATATTGGTGGCATCAGCTCAACACAGTGAAGTCTAACCCCATTGGAAAGTGTATGATTAAAAAACAGACAATCTGAGGACAAGTTGTATAAAACCACAAGGGTTCTTAAAAAGCTCTTCAGTTGTCGGAAATCAACTCTGTGTAGTTGGAGTTTGCTACATGTTCTTCTTCTCTGATAAGACAGAAACAGGGAGATTGTTCTCACTGGCAGGTGAAACTAGAACTAGAGGGCATAGCCTCAAAATAAGGGGGAACAGATTTAGGACTGAGTTGAAGAGGAACTTCTTCACCCAAAAGGTTTGTGAATCTGTGGAATTCCCTGCCCAGTGAAGCAGTTGAGGCTACCTCATTGAATGTTTTTAAGGCAAGGATAGGTACATTTTTGAACAGTAAAGGAATTAAGGGTTATGGTAAGTGGAGCTGAGTCCACGAAAAGATCAGCCATGATCTTATTGAATGGCAGAGCAGGCTCGAGGGGCCAGGTGGCCTACTCCTGCTCCTAGTTCTTATATTCTAACCAAAGCCTCAGCTCATTTGATGGTGAATGGAGGCGACTTACAAGGCAGCTTTATTTTCAGCCAGCCTTGAATGTGATAATTAAAGGGATGTAGCTTCCTATTTAGAATGATTTTTTTGGGGTTATTTATCTACTGCCAACAGTGGAGTTGTGAGTCACAACTGCCGGGGTGACAAGCAACACCATGTTTCGCTCTGACTTCAGTCATAATCGTGGGGCTTTGACAGATACTTTTTCATAACAGGTGCTATCTCTATAACCATTGCGAGACTTCCTCAAAAGACGATAAAAGGATTCAGAACCCACATTGGATCTAAAACCACACTTCCTTTTTGAGAGTTCAAGGAAAGGACAGGACTTTGAATACCGGCTTCATCACCACTGCAAAATGAAACCCTTGTGTTCAATGACAAACCATCATTTAGTTCTGTTTATGTATTTCCTTAAACCGGGGCCTCCCTTCTCAGATCACAGGAGAGATCAGACAAAGCCCAGATTGCCCTCTCTCTCTCTCTCACACACACAAGAAGTCTACGACTCTAAAAAGGATCAGTAGGACGGACTATATTTGTCTTTAACTCCTAAGAGTTAATTTTCCGACCCGCACTCTCCCAGTCTGGAATACCGTTTGCCGAGAGCAAATTTCGCGTCCGTGTTGTAAGGATTTTCCAACCGTTAAATAGTCAGGAAATCTTGGACAGATTCTAGGCAATGGAATCTGATCCCAAATCATGTCAGTGTGAAATACGTTCAGGGTTTTCCAGGTAATGTTCAGTTATGCAGGGCATTGGTGAGGTTGCATCTCGAATAATATGTACAGTATTGGTCTCCTTATTTAAGGAAGGATGTAAATGCATTGGAGATGGTTCAGAGGAGGTTTACTGGAATGATACCTGGAATGAAGAAAGGTTGGAAATGCTGGCCTTGTTTTCACTGGAGTTTAGAAGAGTGAGGGGTGACTTTACTGATATATCTAAGATCCTGAATGACCTTGACAAGCTGGATGTGGAAAGGATGTTTCCTCTTATGGGCACCTAGGGGGTGCTGTTTTAAAATTAGGGGTCGCCATTATAGAACAGAGATAAGGAGAGTTCTTTCTCTGAGGTTTGTGCGACTTTGGAATTCTCTACCTCAGAGTCATTGAATGTTTTTAAGAAAGAGATAGACAGATTCTTGTTGGGCAAGGGAATCAATGGTTGTCAAGGGTGGATGGGAGTGTGAAACTTAACACAAATAGATCAGCCATGATCTTAGTGAATGGCAGGGCAGGCTCAGGGGGCAGAATGGCTAACTTCTGCTCCTATTTCGTATGTTTGTGTGTTGCGTATGAGAAAAGCCAGAGAAATGGGATGGGATGGAAAGAAACATAACATAGACATAGAAACATAGAGGATAGGAGCAGGAGGCCATTTGGCCCTTCGAGCCTGCTCCGCCATTCATCACGATCATGGCTGATCATCCAACTCAGTAGCCTAATCCTGCTTTCTCCCCATAACCTTTGATCCCATTCGCCCCAAGTGCGATATCCAGCCGCCTCTTGAATACATTCAATGTTTTGGCATCAACTACTTCCTGTGGTAATGAATTCCACAGGCTCACCACTCTTTGGGTGAAGAAATGTCTCCTCATCTCCGTCCTAAATGGTCTACCCCGAATCCTCAGACTGTGAACCCTGGTCCTGGACACCCCCACCATCGGGAATATCCTCCCTGCATCTACCCGGTCTAGTGCTGTTAGAATTTTATAAATCTCTATGAGATCTCCGCTCATTCATCTGAACTCCAGAGAAAACAATCCTTACCTAGTCAATCTCTCCTCATACATCAATCCCGCCATCCCCGGAATCAGCCTGGCATCAGCAGCTTATATTCTTAATTTTGTCTCTAATCTCTCATATTCTCTTCCAACGATGTTGCTGTTTGTAAGTGGCTGCTCTTCCGAATAGGTTTGAGTGAGAGCCGGGCCTCGAGTGTATTCAGTGAGGCCTGGGAATGGACTGCATGTCGGTCAAATTGGAGAGAGCCTTGCTGCTCATATGCCACCCCTACCTCCAAACCCATCCTCAGGCCATCCAGTCAAGATAGTCTCAGCTGGGGTTCATGCTCCACATGAACCTGCTCCCACCGCACTTCAGCTCACCCCCCTCTCATCCTTCTGTTCCCACCTAGCTTCCCCTTAAATACGTCTATCCTATCCCCGTGCGATAGTCACATTCTCACCACACTGAGTACAGAAGTTTCTCCTGAATTTCTCCCAGTAATTACCAGTGACTGTCTTATGTTTATGACTTCCAGTGTTGATCTCCCCACAAGTAAGGGGGTGGCGGGTGGTAGCGGAGGCACAGCCTCATTACTCGAGGTAGAGTTGGATTGAAGGGCCGGGGGTGTGGTGGAGGCAGATCACAATCATTCTATTGTGGGGGAGACGCAAGAGGGTGGCCATGCTGCTAATTACCTCAGGGTTAAGGGGCGTCACTCCATCATCCACTCTAACTTTGGCAGAAGATTGGTGGGAAGTCCCACATTTTTCCTTGTGTCCAGAGTCAAAATGTCCACCCTGTCACCAGGGGGAAAACAGAAAGACTTCTGACCTTTCTATTTCCAACTCAGTTTGGCTGTATAAAAAAAATCCCCCAAAAATCCTAAATTGTGTGTGTGTGTGTAATATGTGTGAGTGTGTCTGTGTTTCTGTGTGTGTATGTAACATGTGTGTGTGTGTGTTTGTGTATATAATATGTGAGTGTGTCTGTGTTTCTGTATGTGTGTATGTAATGTGTGTGTGTGTACCTGCGTGTCTGTGTGTATGTAATATGTGTGTGTGTCTGTGTTTCTGTGTGTATGTAATACGTATGTGTGTGTGTACATAAACAAAGAACAAAGAACAATACAGCACAGGAACAGGCCCTTCGGCCCTCCAAGCCCGCGCCGCTCCCTGGTCCAAACTAGACCATTCTTTTGTATCCCTCCATTCCCACTCCGTCCATATGGCTGTCTAGATAAGTCTTAAACGTTCCCAGTGTGTCCGCCTCCACCAACTTGCCTGGCAGCTCATTCCAGGCCCCCACCACCCTCTGTGTAAAATATGTCCGCCTGATATCTGTGTTAAACCTCCCCCCTTTCACCTTGAACCTATGACCCCTCGTGAACGTCACCACCGACCTGGGGAAAAGCTTCCCACCGTTCACCCTATCTATGCCTTTCATAATTTTATACACCTCTATTAAGTCTCCCCTCATCCTCCGTCTTTCCAGGGAGAACAACCCCAGTTTACCCAATCTCTCCTCATAACTAAGCCCCTCCATACCAGGTAACATCCTGGTAAACCTCCTCTGTACTCTCTCCAAAGCCTCCACGTCCTTCTGGTAGTGTGGCGACCAGAACTGGACGCAGTATTCCAGATGCGGCCGAACCAACGTTCTATACATCTGCAACATCAGACCCCAACTTTTATACTCTATGCCCTGTCCTATAAAGGCAAGCATGCCATATGCCTTCTTCACCACCTTCTCCACATCACTTTCAAGGATCTGTGGACTTGCACACCCAGGTCCCTCTGCGTATCTACACCCTTTATGGTTCTGCCATTTATTGTATAGCTCCTCCCGACATTATTTCTACCAAAATGCATCACTTCGCATTTATCAGGATTGAACTCCATCTGCCATTTCTTTGCCCAAATTTCCAGCCTATCTATATCCTTCTGTAGCTTCTGACAATGCTCCTCACTATCTGCAAGTCCTGCCAATTTTGTGTCGTCCGCAAACTTACTGATCACCCCAGTTACACCTTCTTCCAGATCATTTATATAAATCACAAACAGCAGAGGTCCCAATACAGAGCCCTGCGGAGCACTAGTCACAGGCCTCCAGCCGGAAAAAGACCCTTCCACTACCACCCTCTGTTCGGATGAGACGTGAGCACTCGGGTAGTGCACTAGAAAGCTTTAGATTGGCTAAGAGGGAGTTGAAGAGCGAGCTTAGAAGGGCTAAAAGGGGACATGAGAAGACTTTGGCGGATAGGGTTAAAGAGAATCCTAAGGCGTTCTATAGGTATGTCAAGAACAGAAGGTTGGTTAGGGCAAGTTTAGGGCCAGTTATAGATGGCAGAGGGAAGTTATGTGTGGAACCGGAGGAGATTGGTGAAGCATTGAACCAATATTTCTCTTCGGTGTTCACGCAAGGGGACATGAATATAGCTGAGGAGGACACTGGGTTGCAAGGGAGTAGAATAGACAGTATTACAGTTGATAAGGAGGATGTGCAGGATATTCTGGAGGGTCTGAAAATAGATAAATCCCCTGGTCCGGATGGGATTTATCCAAGGATTCTCTGGGAGGCAAGAGAAGTGATTGCAGAGCCTCTGGCTCTGATCTTCAGGTCGTCGTTGGCCTCTGGTATAGTACCAGAAGATTGGAGGTTAGCGAATGTTGTCCCATTGTTTAAGAAGGGGAACAGAGACTTCCCCGGGAATTATAGACCGGTGAGTCTCACTTCTGTTGTCGGCAAGATGTTGGAAAAAATTATAAGGGATAGGATTTATAGTTATTTGGAGAGTAATGAATTGATAGGTGATAGTCAACATGGTTTTGTGGCAGGTAGGTCGTGCCTTACTAACCTTATTGAGTTTTTTGAGAAAGTGACCAAGGAGGTGGATGGGGGCAAGGCAGTGGACGTGGTATATATGGATTTTAGTAAGGCGTTTGATAAGGTTCACCATGGTAGGCTTCTGCAGAAAATGCAGATGTATGGGATTGGGGGTGATCTAGGAAATTGGATCAGGAATTGGCTAGCGGATAGGAAACAGAGGGTGGTGGTTGATAGTAAATATTCATCATGGAGTGCGGTTACAAGTGGTGTACCTCAGGGATCTGTTTTGGGGCCACTGCTGTTTGTAATATTTATTAATGATCTGGATGAGGGTATAGTTGGGTGGATTAGCAAATTTGCTGATGACACCAAAGTCGGTGGTGTGGTAGACAGTGAGGAAGGGTGTCGTAGTTTGCAGGAAGACTTAGACAGGTTGCAAAGTTGGGCCGAGAGGTGGCGGATGGAGTTTAATGCGGAGAAGTGTGAGGTAATTCACTTTGGTAGGAATAACAGATGTGTTGAGTATAGGGCTAACGGGAGGACTTTGAATAGTGTGGAGGAGCAGAGGGATCTAGGTGTATGTGTGCATAGATCCCTGAAAGTTGGGAATCAAGTAGATAAGGTTGTTAAGAAGGCATATGGTGTCTTGGCGTTTATTGGTAGGGGGATTGAATTTAGGAGTCGTAGCGTTATGTTGCAACTGTACACAACTCTGGTGCGGCCGCACTTGGAGTACTGTGTGCAGTTCTGGTCCCCACATTACAGGAAGGATGTGGAGGCTTTGGAGAGGGTGCAGAGGAGGTTTACCAGGATGTTGCCTGGTATGGAGGGGAGATCCTATGAGGAGAGGCTGAGGGATTTGGGATTGTTTTCGCTGGAAAGGCGGCGGCTAAGAGGGGATCTTATTGAAACATATAAGATGATTAGAGGTTTAGATAGGGTGGATAGTGATAGCCTTTTTCCTCTGATGGAGAAATCCAGCACGAGGGGGCATGGCTTTAAATTGAGGGGGGGTAGTTATAGAACCGATGTCAGGGGTAGGTTCTTTACCCAGAGGGTGGTGAGGGATTGGAATGCCCTGCCAGCATCAGTAGTAAATGCGCCTAGTTTGGGGGCGTTTAAGAGATCCGTAGATAGGTTCATGGACGAAAAGAAATTGGTTTAGGTTGGAGGGTCACAGTTTTTTTTTAACTGGTCGGTGCAACATCGTGGGCCGAAGGGCCTGTTCTGCGCTGTAATGTTCTATGTTCTATGTTCTATGTTCTGTGACCAAGCCAGTTCTCCACCCATCTAGCCACCTCCCCCTTTATCCCATGAGATCCAACCTTTTTCACCAGCCTACCATGAGGGACTTTGTCAAACGCTTTACTAAAGTCCATATAGACGATATCCACGGCCCTTCCCTCGTCAACCATTCTGGTCACTTCTTCAAAAAACACCACCAGGTTAGTGAGGCATGACCTCCCTCTCACAAAACCATGCTGACTATCGTTAATGAGTTTATTCCTTTCTAAATGTGCATACATCCTATCTCTAAGAATCTTCTCCAACAACTTCCCCACCACGGACGTCAAGCTCACCGGCCTATAATTACCCGGGTTATCCTTCCTACCCTTCTTAAATAACGGGACCACATTAGCTATCCTCCAATCCTCTGGGACCTCACCTGCGTCCAGTGACGAGACAAAGATTTGCGTCAGAGGCCCAGCGATTTCATCTCTCATCTCCCTGAGCAGCCTTGGATAGATTCCATCAGGCCCTGGGGATTTGTCAGTCTTTAAATTCTCTAACAAACCTAACACTTCCTCCTTTGTAATGGAGATTTTCTCCAACGGTTCAACACTCCCCTCCGAGACACTCCCAGTCAACACATCCCTCTCCTTTGTGAATACCGACGCAAAGTATTCATTTAGGATCTCCCCTACTTCTTTGGGCTCCAAGCATAATTCCCCACTTTTGTCCCTGAGAGGTCCGATTTTTTCCCTGACAACCCTTTTGTTCCTAACGTATGAATAAAATGCCTTGGGATTCTCCTTGATCCTGTCTGCCAAGAACATTTCGTGACCCCTTTTTGCTCTTCTAATTCCCCGTTTGAGTTCTTTCCTACTTTCTTTGTACTCCTCCAGAGCTCCCTCCGTTTTTAGCTGCCTGGACCTACCTTACGCCTCTCTTTTCTTTTTGACCAGTCCCTCAATTTCCCTGGTTATCCACGGTTCTCGAATCCTACCCTTCCTACCCTTCTTTTTAACAGGCACATGCCTGTCCTGTAGCCCTAACAACTGTTCTTTAAAAGACTCCCACATGCCAGATGTGGATTTACCCTCAAACAGCCTCTCCCAATCAAGAGCTGCCAATTTCTGCCTAATCCCACTAAAGTTAGCCTTCCCCCAATCCAACACCTTACCCTTGGGACACCACTCATCCTTTTCCATCACTATCCTAAAGCTAACAGAATCGTGGTCACTATTTGCCACATGTTCCCCTACCGAAACTTTGAAGACCTGACCGGGCTCATTCCCCAGTACCAGGTCCAGTATAGCCCCCTCTCTAGTCGGGCTATCTACATATTGTTCCAAAGAACCCTCCTGTACGCATTTTACAAATTCCTCCCCATTCAGAGTCCCTGCTCTCAGCGATTTCCAGTCTATACCAGGGAAATTGAAGTCTCCCACTATAACAACCCTATTTTTCCTGCACCTATCCAGTATCTCCTGACATATCCGTTCTTCCACTTACCTTGGGCTGTTGGGGGGCCTGTAGTACACCCCCAACATAGTGACTGCGCCCTTCCTGTTTCTAAGCTCCACCCAGAGTGACTCGTTACACGACCCCTCTGAATTGTCCTCCCTCTGCACCGCTGTAATATGCTCTCCAAATAATACTGCTACTCCCCCACCTCTTTTGGCTCCTCCTCTGTCTCGCCTAAAACACTTGTACCCCGGAATATTCAGCTGCCAGTCCTGTCCCTCTTTCAACCAAGTCTCTGTCACTGCAACCACATCCAAATTCCTCGTGAGCATTCAGGCCCTAAGTTCATACATAATACGTGTGTGTGTGTGTCTGTGTGTATGTAATATGTGTGTGTGTTTCTGTGTGTGTGTACATAATATGTGTGTGTGCCTATGTGTGTTTGTGTGTATGTAAGAGCTTCTACAAATACATAAAGGCCAAAAGAGTAACTAGGGAGAGAGTAGGGCCTCTTAAGGATCAACAAGATCATCTATGTGCGGATCCACACGAGATGGGTGAGATCCTAAATGAATATTTCTCATCAGTATTTACTGTTGAGAAAAGCATGAATGTGAGGGAACTTGGGGAAATAAATAGTAATGTCTTTAGGAGTGCACATATTACAGAGAAAGAGGTGCTGGAAGTCTTAAAACGGATCAAGGTAGATAGGTCCCCGGGACCTGATGAAGTGTATCCCAGGACATTGTGGGAGGTTGGGAGGAAATTGTGGGTCCCCTAGCTGAGATATTTGAATCATCGATAGTCACGGGTGAGGTGCCTGAAGATTGGAGGGTGGCAAATGTTGTGCCTTTGTTTAAAAAGGGCTGCAAGGAAAAGCCTGGGAACTACAGGCCAGTGAGCCTCACATCTGTGGTGGGTAATTGTTGGAAGGTATTTTGAGACACAGGATGTACAGGCATTTAAGAACATAAGAACATAAGAAATAGGAGCAGGAGTAGGCCATCTAGCCCCTCGAGCCTGTCCCGCCATTCAATAAGATCATGGCTGATCTGACGTGGATCAGTACCACTTACCCGCCTGATCCCCATAACCCTTAATTCCCTTACCGATCAGGAATCCATCCATCCGCGCTTTAAACATATTCAGCGAGGTAGCCTCCACCACCTCAGTGGGCAGAGAATTCCAGAGATTCACCACCCTCTGGGAGAAGAAGTTCCTCCTCAACTCTGTCTTAAACCGACCCCCCTTTATTTTGAGGCTGTGTCCTCTAGTTTTAACTTCCTTACTAAGTGGAAAGAATCTCTCCGCCTCCACCCTATCCAGCCCCCGCATTATCTTATAAGTCTCCATAAGATCCCCCCTCATCCTTCTAAACTCCAACGAGTACAAACCCAATCTCCTCAGCCTCTCCTCATAATCCAAACCCCTCATCTCCGGTATCAACCTGGTGAACCTTCTCTGCACTCCCTCCAATGCCAATATATCCTTCCTCATATAAGGGGACCAATACTGCACACAGTATTCCAGCTGCGGCCTCACCAATGCCCTGTACAGGTGCATCAAGACATCCCTGCTTTTATATTCTATCCCCCTCGCAATATAGGCCAACATCCCATTTGCCTTCTTGATCACCTGTTGTACCTGCAGACTGGGCTTTTGCGTCTCATGCACAAGGACCCCCAGGTCCCTTTGCACGGTAGCATGTTTTAATTTGTTTCCATTGAGATAGTAATCCCATTTGTTATTATTTCCTCCAAAGTGTATAACCTCGCATTTATCAACGTTATACTCCATTTGCCATATCCTCGCCCACTCACTCAGCCTGTCCAAATCTCTCTGCAGATCTTCTCCGTCCTCCACACGATTCACTTTTCCACTTATCTTTGTGTCGTCTGCAAACTTCGTTACCCTACACTCCGTCCCCTCCTCCAGATCATCTATATAAATGGTAAACAGTTGCGGCCCGAGTACCGATCCCTGCGGCACGCCACTAGTTACCTTCCTCCAACCGGAAAAACACCCATTTATTCCGACTCTTTGCTTCCTGTCGGATAGCCAGTCCCCAATCCACTTTAACACACTACCCCCAACTCCGTGTGCCCTAATCTTCTTCAGCAGCCTTTTATGGGGCACCTTATCAAACGCCTTTTGGAAATCCAAAAACACCGCATCCACCGGTTCTCCTCCATCAACCGCCCTCGTCACATCTTCATAAAAATCCAACATGTTCGTCAAGCACGACTTTCCCCTCATGAATCCATGCTGCGTCTGATTGATCGAACCATTTCTATCCAGATGCCCTGCTATCTCCTCTTTAATAATGGATTCCAGCATTTTCCCTACTACAGACGTTAAGCTGACCGGCCTATAGTTACCCGCCTTTTGTCTCCTTCCTTTTTTAAACAGCGGCGTAACATTAGCCGTTTTCCAATCAACCGGCACTACCCCAGAATGCAACGAGTTTTGATAAATAATCACTAACGCATCCACTATTACCTCTGACATTTCTTTCAATACCCTGGGATGCATTCCATCCGGACCCGGGGACTTGTCCACCTTCAGTCCCATTAGTCTACCCAGCACTGCCTCTCTGGTAACATTAATCGTATTAAGTATTTCTCCTGCTGCCAACCCTCTATCGTTAATATTTGGCAAACTATTTGTGTCCTCCACCGTGAAGACCGACACAAAAAACGTATTTAAAGACTCAGCCATATCCTCATTTCCCACTATTAACTCCCCCCTCTCGTCCTCCAAGGGTCCAACATTCACTCTAGCCACTCTATTCCTTTTTATATATTTATAAAAACTTTTACTATCATTTTTTATATTAATTGCTAGCCTAGCTTCATAGTCTATCCTTCCTTTCTTTATCGCTTTCTTAGTCTCTCTTTGTTGTTTCTTAAATTTTTCCCAATCACTTGTTTCTCCACTATTTTTGGCCACTCTGTACGCAGCTGTTTTTATTTTAATACTCTCCTTTATTTCCTTCGTTATCCACGGCTGGTTCTCCCTTTTCTTACAATCCTTGTTTTTTGCTGGAATATATTTTTGCTGAGAACTGAAAAGGATCTCCTTAAAAATCCTCCACTGTTCCTCAGCTATCCTACCTGCCAGCCTGCTCTCCCAGTCTACCTTAGCCAATTCATCCCTCATCCTATCATATTTCCCTCTGTTCAAACAGAGGACACTGGTTTGAGACCAAACTTTCTCCTCTTCCATCTGAATCAGAAATTCGACCATATTGTGGTCACTAGACCCAAGAGGGTCCTTCACAATAAGATCCTTAATTCTACCTACCTCGTTACACAATACCAGATCCAAAATAGCTCGTTCCCTCGTCGGTTCCGTAACATGCTGTTCAAGGAAACTATCCCGACAGCATTCTAAGAACTCTTCCTCCATTCCACCCTTACCGACTTGAGTCTGCCAGTCAATGTGCATGTTGAAGTCCCCCATGATTATTGCCGTTCCGTTTTTACACGCATCCCTTATCTGCTTGTTTACAGCCCTCCCTACCTCAACATTATTATTTGGGGGCCTATATACCACACCTACTAGTGTCTTTCTCCCTCTACTATTCCTCATCTCTACCCATAATGATTCCACGTTTTGTTCCTCAGAGCCTATGTCATCCCTCAGTACTACCCTGATATTATCTCTTATTAATAGCGCGACCCCACCACCTTTTCCTTCCTGTCTATTCTTCCTAAACGCCTGATACCCCTGGATATTCATCTCCCAGTCCTGGTCACCTTTCAGCCACGTTTCTGTAATGGCCACTAGATCGTACCCACTTGTGCTGATTTGCACCATCAACTCATTCACCTTGTTCCGAATGCTTCGTGCATTCAGGCAAAGTGTCCTTATTCCAGCTTTTATCTGGACCCGCTTTGATGAGTCGCGAACACCGTCTCCCTCTACTCCCTTATCTAAATTACCGCCTTCATTCACTTGCACCCTCTCCTCTACCATTAATTTTGTAATTCCCCTTACCCCTGCATCCTCCCCCCCATCAATTAGTTCCTTGATCCTAGTCAACTCTTCTAGCTCCCCTCCCCCCAACCTATCTAGTTTAAATTCTCCCCAGTAGCCTTAGCCAACCTACCGGCCAGGAGACGCAAGGACTGATTAGGGACAGTCAGCATGGCTTTGTGAGTGGAAAATCATGTCTCACAAATTTGATTGAGTTTTTTGAAGGGGTAACGAAGAAGGTAGGTGAGGGCAGTGTGGTTGATGTTGTCTACATGGACTTTAGCAAGGCCTTTGACAAGGTACCACATGGTAGGTTGTTGCATAAGGTTAAATCTCACAGGATCCAGGGTGAGGTAGCTAAATGGATACAAAATTGGCTTGATGACAGAAGCCAGGGGGTGGTTGTAGAGGGTTGCTTCTCAAACTGGAGGCCTGTGACCAGCGGTGTATCTCATGCATCAGTGCTGGGCCCACTGTTATTTGTCATTTATGTTTATGATTTGGATGAAAATATAGGAGGCATGGTTAGTAAGTTTGCAGATGACACCAAGATTGGTGGCATAGTGGACAGTGAAGAAGGTTATCTTGGATTACAACGGGATCTTGATCAATTGGGCCAGTGGACTGACGAATGGCAGATGGAGTTTAATTTAGATAAATGCAAGGTGATGCATTTTGGCAGTTTGAACCAGGGCAGGACTTACTCAGTTAATGGTTGGGCATTGGGGAGAGTTACAGAACAAAGAGATCGACGGGTACATGTTCATAGCTCCTTGAAAGTGGAGCCACAGGTGGACAGAGTGGTGAAGAAGGCATTCGGCATGCTTGGTTTCATTGGTTAAAACATTGAATACAGAAGTTAGGACGTCTTGTTGAAGTTGTACAAGGCATTGGTAAGTCCACACTTGGAATACTGTGTACAGTTCTGGTCACCCTATTATAGAAAGGATATTATTAAACTAGGAAGAGTGCAGAAAAGATTTACTAGGATGCTACCGGGACTTGATGGTTTGAGTTATAAGGAGAGGCTGGATAGACTGGGACTTTTTTCTCTGGAGTGTAGAAGGCTGAGCGGTGACCTTATAGAGGTCTATAAAATAATGGAGGGTATTGATCAGCTAGATAATCAATATCTTTTCCCAAAGGTCGGGGAGTCTAAAACTAGAAGGCAGATGAGAGGGGAGAGATTCAAAAGTGTCCAGAGGGGCAATTTTTTCACACAGAGGGTGGTGAGTGTCTGGAACAAGCTGCCAGAGGTAGTAGGAGAGGCGGGTACAATTTTGTCTTTTGAAAAGCATTTAGATAGTTACATGGGTAAGATGGGTCTAGAGGTATATGGGCCAAATGCGGGCAATTGGGACAAGCTTGGGGGTTTAAAAAGAAAGGGTGGCATGGACATGTTGTGCTGAAGGGCCTGTTTCCATGCTGTAAACCTCTATGACTCTAATATGTGTGTGTCTGTGTTTCTGTGTGAGTATGTAATATGTGTCTGTGTGCGTGTATGTAATATGTGTGTGTATGTCTGTGTGTATGTGTGTGTATATATGTAGTGTGTGTGTTTATGTAGTGTGTGTGTGTGTATATATGTAGTGTGTGTGTTTATGTAGTATGTGTGTGTGTGTGTATGTGCGTGTGTGTATATGTAGTATGTGTGTGTGTATGTGTATTTGTGTGTGTGTGTTAGTATGTGGTATGTGTGTGTGTGAATCTGTGTGTGTGCGTGTGCGTGCGTGTGCGTGTGTGTGTGTGTGTGTGTGTCAGTAGTGTGTGTGTCAGTAAGACCCTGCTGATCATGATCACATTACTGTTAAGTTCATGCCCCAGATATTTGTTCTGCTCATTCCAGCTGAGTATTTTTAACTCCACCCTCAAGTCCTAATAAAATCTGTCTTTAGATTTTAAAATATCAAAGAACAAAGAACAATACAGCCTGCGCCACTCATGTGCCCACGAGACCATTCTTTTGTATCCCTCTATTCCCAGTCTGTTCATGTGGTTATCTAGATAAGTCTTAAATGATCCCAGCATGTCCGCCTCAATCACCTTGCTTGGCAGTGCATTCCAGGCCCCCACCACCCTCTGTGTAAAATATGTCCCCCTGACATCTGTGTTGAACCTTGCCCCCCTCACCTTGAACCCGTGACCCCTTGTGTTCGTCACCTCCGACCTGGGAAAAATCTTCCCACTGTTCACTCTATCTATGCCCTTCATAATTTTATACACCTCTATTAGGTCGCCCCTCATCCTCCGCCTTTCCAGGGAGAACAACCCCAGTTTACCCAATCTCTCCTCATAACTAAGACCCTCCATACCAGGCAACATCCTGGTAAACCTCCTCTGCACTCTCTCCAAAGCCTCCATGTCCTTCTGGTAGTATGGCGACCAGAACTGGACGCAGTATTCCGAATGTGGCCTAACCAACGTTCTATACAGCCGCAACATCATATGCCAACTTTTATATTCTATGCCCCGTCCAATAAAGGCAAGCATGCCATATGCCTTCTTCACAACCCTTCATCACAACAATATAACAAAATAAATGGATAATTCTAACGCAAAAGAAAAAGATTTCTGCAGAAACATTCTGGGGGGGGAAGACTTGAAAATACTAAAAGGAAATTGCTCTTCTATGGTCCGACTAGAGATTCCCTTTAGGGAGAAGGAGGTCATTCAGCCATCAAGCCTGCACCGACAACAATCCCACCCAGGCCCAATCCATGTAACCCAACGTATTTGTCCTGTTAAATTGCCCCTTAGTGTCCAAAGATGTATAGGTTAGATGGATTAGGTATGGTAAATATGCAGGGTTACGGGATAGGGTGGGGGAGAGGGCATGGATAGGGTACTCTGTCAGACAGTCAGTGCTGACTCAATGGATCGAATGGCCTCTTCTGCACTGTTTGGATTCTGTGATTCTATAATCCCTCTGACGCTAAGGAACAATTTATCATGGCCAATCTACCTAATCCGTACATCTTTGGAGTGTGGGAGGAAACCGGAGCACCCGGAGGAAACCCACACAGAAATGGGAAGAACGTGCAGACTCCACACAGACAGTGACCCAGGGCCAGAGTTCAAGCTGGGTCCCTGGCGCTGTGAGGCAGCAGTGCTAACCACTGTGCCGCCTGTGAGTTTAGTACAAGATGTGGAGATTGTGTGGTGTCGTGGTCACTGTTCTTCTGAAGGCTGGGTCGTTTGCTGCGGACAATGGTCTGTTTGAGGTTGTGCGGTTGTTTGAAGGCAAGAAGTGGGGGTGTGGGGATGGCCTTGGCGAGATGTTCGTCTTCATTAATGACATGTTGAAAGCTCTGGAGAAGATGTCGTTGTTTCTCCGCTCCGGGGAGGTACTGGACGACGAAGGGTACTCTGTCCACCGTGTCCCGTGTTTGTCTTCTGAGGAGGTCGGTGCAGTTTTTCGCTGTGGCGCGTTGGAACTGTCGATCGATGAGTCAAGCACCATATCCTGTTCTTATGAGGGCATCTTTCAGCATCTGGAGGTGTCTGTTGAGATCCTCCTCATCTGAGCAGATCCTGTGTATACGGAGGGCTTGTGAAGGCATCTTTCTGCGTCTGGAGGTGTCCGTTGCGATCCTCCTCACCACGACACCACACAACCCTGCTACAGCAACCTCTGCAAGACATGCTGGATCATCGACACGGATGTCATCATCTCACGTGAGAACACCATCCACCAGGTACACGGTACATACACTTGTAACTTGGCCAACGTTGTCTACCCGATACGCTGTAGGAAAGGGTGGCCCGAGGCATGGTACATTGGGGAGACCATGCAGACGCTATGACAACGGATGAATGAACACCGCTCGACAATCACCAGGCAAGAGTGTTCTCTTCCTGTTGGGGAGCACTTCAGCGGTCATGGGCATTCGGCCTCTGATCTTCGGGTAAGCGTTCTCTAAGGCGGCCTTCACGACACACAACAGCGCAGAGTCGCTGAGCAGAGACTGTTAGCCAAGTTCTGCACACGTGAGGACGGCCTCAATCGAGATCGTGGGTTCATGTCACACTATGTGTAACCCCCACGACTTGCCTGGGCTTGCAAAACCTCACTAACTGTCCTGGCTGAACACAATACACATCTCTTTAACCTGTGCTCAACGCTCTCTCCACTCACATTGTCTGTACCTTTAAGACTTGATTACCTGTAAAGACTTGCATTCCAACCATTATTTTGTAAATTGAGTTTGTGTCTTTATATGCCGTGTTTGTGAACTGAAATCCCACCCACCTGATGAAGGAGCAGCGCTCAGAAAGCTAGTGGCTTGTGCTACTAAATAAACCTGTTGGACTTTAACCTGGTGTTGTGAGACTTCTTACTAAGTTTAGTACAAGCCAATGATGGATGTGTCATTGGCCCTGATATTGGCCACTTAATAACAGTGAAAATAAATCCCCCTGCTGCTCCTTCGAATGAGGGTCGTTCTGACTGGCAGCCATTTGCAATACTTAAAACATCAACACAGACCCATCAGGCAACAGCCAGGACGACTATGAAGCACCACAGGCATTGCTCTTCCGAAGGGCTAAAGGTCCCATCTTGCAAGACTGGAATGCTGGAAAACTTTATACCACTTTAAACAAAGTGTAAACAGTCAACAGAGAAAGGGCATTGCAGGTTTACTAAAACACTGCACGGGAGGGCTGAAGAAAGCGGAGGTGTTTTGAGGGGAAAACGTGATCGGGATTCAAACACAGCCTGGGAAGGCATCCAGAAAGACAGGATGTCTCTGAAGGTCAAAGGGCATGAAACTCAAGGCTGCAGTAACATAACCAAATAGGCCAACTAGGAGTCTGAAGCTATTTTATACCCATTAACTGAGTCACACTGAGCCACCGAGAACTTGGCCATTGGAAGTACTAGGGCCCGAATGTTTTCCCTAGCTAACAAAAGGAGGAAAACAAATAGATCTAATTTTGTCAGTGTTTCTGATATCAGTTGCATCATTGAAAGCTGGACTCCAGGATTTTTAAAATCTTTGCAGTGTGGCATCTTTGCCTGCCATGGAGTCTCAGGGGAACAACACATCATCCTGACTTGGAACCGTATCGCCCGCCGCTCCCTCACTGCCACTGGGTCAAAATCCTGGAACTCCCTCCCTAACAGCACGGTGGGTGTACCTACACCATGTGCAGTTCAAGAAGGCAGCACACCCCCATCTTCTCAGAGGGCAATTGGGGATAGATAATAAATCATAGAATCATTGACTCCCTACAGTGCAGAAAGAGGCCATTTGGCCCATCGAGCCTGCACTGACCACAGTCCCACCCAGGCTCTATGCCCATAACCCAAACCATTTATCCTGCTCATTTCCCTGACACTAAGGGGCAATTTAGCATGGCCAATCAACCTAACCCGCACATCTTTAGACTGTGGGAGGAAACCGGAGCACCCGGAGGAAACCCACGCAGACACGGGAGAACATGCAAACTCCACACAGACAGTGACCCAAGCCAGGAATTGAACACTGGCCCCTGTGAGGCAGCAGTGCTGGCTAAGCTAGGCCAGTGACGCCCATATCACATGAACAAATACAAAAAATTAACTATAACATTTAAGGCAATATTCCTATTCTCTGGAGCTGCGCAAATGTGTGTTTGGAGTATGAGTTCATCTACTGATATACTGGCATTGGAAGCAGTCCAGAGAAGGTTCACCAGGTTGATCCCGGGTACAGAGGGATTTTCTTATGAGGAGAGATTGAGTCGGTTCCTCCCCCTCTGTGACGTGTTTCAGGGCGATGGGAGACAGTGCGCCACTTGCTGGCATTGGGGTCATATTGTCCCACCATTGTCAATGGGGTGCCATTGTCTTGGGTGCGTTCCCATTGAACACACCCTTTGCCATCGACTGTCTCCGCATAGACAGTCAACCAAGCCGGGAATCGAACCTGGGTCCCTGGCGCTGTGAGGCAGCAGTGCTAACCACTGTGCCTCTGAGCCACACACCAAATGACATGTGACATAACTTGTGTTGTGGCGAAGAGGCTATCAGGAACACACGTCTGAACGGACTCGACAACAACATCAAATCAGCCTGGAATGACTTACATCAGTGACAACATCACATCGATAGCAGCCAGGGACTGACAGAAACCGAAACATATTTCAATATGTGACGCACAAGAGATTGGCTGAATGAAAATTTACATTTGCTCTCTCAGAAAGTGACATGGTGTGTCTCACTGACTCTTGATGCCTTCAATACTCACTGAACTCATTTACTTTCTTCTCTAAGCACGAACACGAAGCTTCTTTGCAAAAATGAGTGCCAGCAGACTTTAATCTGGGATTGATTAGAATCCTTACAGTACAGAAGGAGGCCAATCGGCCCATCGAGTCTGCACTGACAACTGTTCCACCCAGGCAACATCCCCTCAACCTCACGTATCTGCCCTGCTAATTCCCCTGACACTAAGGGGCAATTTAGCGTGGCCAATCCACCTAATCTGCACATCTTTGGATTGTGGGAGGAAACCGGAGCACCCGGAGGAAACCCACGCAGACACGGGGAGAATGTGCAGACTCCACACAGACAGTGACCCAAGGCCGGAATTGAACCCAGGTCCCTGGCACTGTGAGGCAGCAGTGCTAACCACTGTGCCACCCATATTATTGAGTTAACATATTGAACTAATACACTTCGATCTGAGCTGGAATTCATGTTGATCTGCTCATGACCATTACTGAAACAGAATTCAGGTTATCCAATTGTCTCCAAACACAGTCGAGAACCCAGAACACTTTTTAACTTTGTGTGTGTGTGTGTGTAACTCTCACCCGCAATTACTTTGTCCTCCAGCTCTCTCCCAGTCAAATACAGAGATGGATACAGTATTTAGATGGTACAATGGCGTTGCTGTGGAAACCAAGCTAAAGTGTCGGGGGCGTGGGAATGTGCAGCTGCAACGTCCTCATTTAGACAATGTTCAAGCATGCAAGCCTGATGAGAACGGGGTAGTAATGAGTTAAGAGCTTATTACCGGTTGGCAATAAATAAATTACAACACACAGTAATTCTGGTGATGTTAATAGTTGAATGCGACTAAAATGATCCTCTCTTTGGGAGAGCTCCATTACATCAAACAGTGATTGATGTCATTTTTACGTCCTATATATAGAAATATGTACTAGACGTTATTATTATGTAATCAAACTCAATAATACGCATGCTTTTAACCAGTCTGTTTGCACCAGTTCATATTTCTGAATCGACACGGTGAAGGAGAGATTTAATCCACAGGCATCCATCTTTGTATCTGAGGGCCAAGAATTGAAAAATGCTGCGATCGCTCAGTTACCTCACTGATGCCCAAGGCCTGTGGATATGTGTTGAGGAAAGGATTGAACCTGGCTGAACTTGGCTTCGATATCATTGCCGTTCCCTATTCTAATAAACGCCCACAGATCCTAACTGTCAAGATCCACACCTGAAAGATGGCCGCTTGTCTGAGGTACCCAGGAAAAGAGGGTTCCCACAAGAACATACCAATGAGCAGTCGGGGAGGCGGTGGTAGAGTGGTATTGTCACTAGACTAGAATCCAGCGACCCGGCATAATGTTCTGGGGACCCGGGTTCAAATCCCACCACGGCAGATGGTGACATTTGAATTCAGTAAAAATCTGGAATTAAGAATCTACTGATGGCCATGAAACCATTGTCGATTGTCGGAAAAACCCATCTGGTTCACTAATGCCCTTTAGGGAAGGAAATCTGCCGTCCTTACCCGGTCTGGTCTACATGTGACTCCAGAGCCACAGCAATGTGGTGGACTCTCAAATGCCCTCTAAAATGGAGGGCAATTAGGAGTGGACAATAAGTGCTGGGTCTAGCCAGCGACGCCCACATCCTGTAAAATGATATAATGAAGAAAAAGTCAGACCTCAGTGAGCAGCAGCCTTCATTCCAATACTCCATGGAATCATTTGGAAGAATACATTGAAAAGAAAAACACAAACGGTTGGAAGCATGTGTGCAGTTTAGTTTAATTAAACACATTGATCTTTCCGTCCCTAATTAGATTAATTCAAATCCTTTTGTGTACTAAGATCTACTTGAGAGCTTGAAGGCTCAACAGGTCCAGGTCACTCTGAGACTGCTTGCATCATAGAATAGAATCCCGACAATGCAGAAGGAGGCCATTCGGCCCATCGAGCCTGCACCAACAGCAATCCCAGCCAGGTCCTATTTACCCTGCTAATCCCCCTGAGACTAAGGGTCAATTTAACATGGTCAATCAATCTAACCCGCACACCTTTGGAGAGTGGGAAGAAACCGGAGCACCTGGAGGAAATGCACGCAGACACGGGAGAATGTGCAGACTCCCCACAGACAGTGACCCAAGCCGGGAATTGAATCCGGGTCCCTGGTGCTGTGAGGCAGCAGTGCTAACCACTGTGCCGCCATGCTGCCCGTGCCTTTTCCTTGGTTTCTGCATGGTTTCAATCACTCGCTTGGCTGCCCATTCCAATAACCAAGGAAACAGACACTTTGAGGCAAGCCCTTTAGCTACAACTCCCTGTCCATTTACTAAATCACATCAAAGCAACTGTGTTTGTTTCAGCCAGATAGTGAAGACAGGATAAACTAAGGAACTGCAGCCATGCTCTGTGAACACCAGTGGAGTACGCACTGTGGAATGCTGAACATCTACAAAATCATCCAGTTACAACAAAAAAATTATTTTAAAAAATCTTAAAATATGGCATTCCCTCGCTTGCTAACAGCTTCTCTCCTCCATTAAGAAAAAGACTTGCATTCATCTAGAAGGGGCGGGACGGTGGCACAGTGGTTAGCCCTGCTGCTTCACAGCACCAAGGACCTCGGTTCGATTCCTGGCTTGGGTTACCGTCTGTGTGAAATTTGCATGTTGTTTGCGTGGGTTTCCTCCGGGTGCTCTGGTTTCCTCCCACAGTCCAAAGATGTGCAGGTTAGATTTGATTTGATTTATTATTCTCACATGTGTTGGGATACAGTGAGAAGTATTGTTTCTTGTGTGCTATACAGACAAAACATACCGTTCATAGAGTACATAGGGGAGAAGGGATGGAGAGCATGCAGAATGTAGTGCTACAGTCATTGCTAGGGTGTAGGGAAAGTTCAACTTAATGTAAGGTTGGTCCCTTCAGAAGTCTGATGGCAGCAGGGAAGTAGGTGTTCTTGAGTCGGTTGGTACGTAACCTCAGACTTTTGTATCTTTTTCCCGATGGAAGAAGGTGGAAGAGAGAATGTCCAGGGTCCTTGATAATGCTGGCTGCTTTTCTGAAGCAGCGGGAAGTGTAGACGCAGTCAATGGATGGGAGGCTGGTTTGTGTGATGGACTGGGCTACGTTCACAATCTTTTTTAGTTTCTTGCAGTCTTGGGCAGAGCAGGAGCCAGACCATAGATCGTAAATGTGCAGGGCTACGGAGAAAAGAGCAGGGGAGCTGGACACTGCACATTTCCTCGCCCTTATTCCCAAGTTTCTGTACTATATTCAATGCTGTTCTGAACATTCTTCCTCCAAAATGACGAGTGAGAGGTGGTCTCATTGAAAGGTACACAATCCTTAAGGGGCTAGACAGGGTAGATGTTGTTTGTGGACAGGGCATACCTTGGAACAAGTCTTCACTACTATTGCCAGAATGTTGTCAGGACCCATAGCTTTTGATATCAGGTGGCGTGAATCAAGAAACAGCTGAAGGAACTGGATACCGCAAAGGCAATGGGCCCTGAGAACATTTGGCAATAGTACTAAAGACCTGCATTCCAGAACTAGCCGTACACCAAGCCTAGCTGTTCTAGTACAGCTGCAACACTGGCATAGAAACATAGAAACTAGAAGCAGGAGTAGGCCATTTGGCCCTTCGAGCCTGCTCCGCCATTCATTTTGATCATGGCTGATCATCAAATTCAACATCCTGATCCCGCCTCCCCCCCGTATCCCTTGATCGTTTCAGCTCCAAGAGCTTTATCTAATTTCTTCTTGAAATCACACAATGTTTTGGCCTCAATTACTTTCTGTGGGAGTGAATTCCACACATTCACCGCTCTCTGGGTGAAGAAATTTCTCCCCATCTCATTTCTAAAAGATTTACCCCTTATCCTCAAACTATGACCCCTAGTCCTGGACTCCCCCATCATTAGGAACATTCTTTCTGAATCTACTCTGTCTAACCCTGTTAGAATTTTATACATTTCTATGAGATCCCCTCTCACTCTTCTAAGCTCCAGTGAATATAATCCGAACTTAGTCTGTCCTCATATGACAGAATCAGGATCGTGCTCCCAGGAATCAGCCTGGTAAACCTTCGCTGTCCTCTCTCTATAGCAAGGACATCATTCCTCAGATAAGGACACCAAAACTGCACACAATACTCCAGGTGTGGCCTCACCAACACCTTATACAATTGCAGCAAAACATTCTTATTCCTATATCAATTCCTCTCGCTATGAAGGCTAACATACCATTTATCTCCTTTACAGCCTGCTGTACCTGCGCGCTTACTTTCAGCGACTGATGCACGAGGACTCCCAGGTCTCGCCGAGTATCCAACTGTCTCAATTTACACCCATTCAAGTAATAATCTGTCTTCCTATTATTGCTACCGACACGGATAACCTCACATTTATCCACATTATACTGCATCTGCCATGCAGATGCCCACACACTCAGCCTGTCCAAATCAAGCTGAAGCATCTCTGCATCCTCCTCACAGCTCACCCTCCCACCCAACTTTGTATCATCTGCAAATTTGGAAATAATACATTCAGTTCCCACTCCCAAATCATTAATATATAATATGAACAGTTGGGGTCCTAGCACGGAGCCCTGCGGAACCTCACTAGTCACTGACTGCCAATCAGAAAAAGCCCCTCCTTGACACCAGTTCTTTCTCTACCCACTATACAGTCAGGGCGACTGTGATTACTTCTCCCAGAATGCTCCTCGGTGAAGTCTCTCTGCCACTTCTGCTGGATCTATCCAGCAATGTGGAAAGTTGCCCAGCTATGCCATAGAATCATAGAATCTCTATGGTGCAGAAGGAGGCGATTTGGCCCATCAAGACTGCACCGAGCATAATCCCACCCAGGCCCTATCCCTGTAACTCCACATGTTTACCCTGCTAATCCCCTTGTCACTAAGGGGGAATTTAGCATGGCCAATTAACCTAACCCACACATCTTTGGAATGTGGGAGGAAACTGGAGCACACGGAGGAAACCCACGCAGACACGGAGAGAACATGCACAGACAGTGACCTAAGCCGGGAATTGAACCCAGGTCCCTGCCGCTGTGAGGCAGCAGTGCAAACCACTGTGTCACAGTGTCGCACCCCCCCCCCCACCCCGCCCCCCCCCCCCCCCACCCCCCCCCACCCCCCCACACCACCCCCCATATCCATAAATACAGGGCAAATCCATCCTGGCCAATTACACCCTGTCAGTCTACACTTGATCACCAGCAGAGTAACGGGAAATGTCAGTGATAGCGCGGTCAAGCGGTATTTACTCAGCAATAACCTGCTCACAGAAGCTCAGTTTGGATTCTGCCAGGGTCACTCAGCTCCTGACCTCGCTAAACATCCTCCGCTGTTGCCTCCCGGTCCGTTGCACTGCTAGAGCAGCACAGCGGGCTGGGAGAATCACCCCCTTCCCCCCACCCCCCCATTGTCATTGTTCCAGGGTTGGGGAATTAAAAACCAGAGAGCATAGGTTTAAGGTGAGAGGGGAAAGATTTAAAAGGGACCTGAGGGGCAACGTCTTCCCTCAGAGGGTGGAGCGTATGTTGAATGAGCTGCCAGGGAAAGTGGTGGAGGCAGGTTCAATTGCAACATTTAAAAAGCATTTGGATAAGTACATGGATGGGAAAGGATTAGAGGGTACGGGCCTAACGCGGCCCACTGAGACTAACTGGGAGGGCACCATGGTTGGCATGGACCGGTTGGGCTGAAGGACCTGTTTCCGTGTGATATTGCTCTGTGACTCTTTGACCTTCCTTTCATCATAAGGTCAGAAGTGGGGATGTTCGCTGATGATTGCACAACGTACAGTATCATTCGCGTCTCCTCAGATACTGAAGCAGTTCATGTCCAAATGCAACAAGACCTGGATAATAGTGAGGTTTGGGCTGAGAAGTGGCAAATAACATTTGCACCACACAAGTGCCAGGCCGTGACCATCTCCAACAAGAGAGAATCAAATGACCTCCAATTGACATTCGATGGCAATTGTCATCGATGAATCCCCCACTATCAACATCCTGGGGGTTACAGTTGACCAGAAACTGAACTGGACTTACTTCCCATCCCCCTCTGCACATCATCCTATTGACAATAAACACTGCAAAATCATTTCCATTCATTCCTTCCCAGATCCTCAGAGTAACAACATACATTTATATAACGCCTTCAGCACAGTAAAAATGTGCCAAAGCAGGAGATTCCAATGGAGTGTAATTGACCA
This sequence comes from Mustelus asterias, assembly GCF_964213995.1. Classification (NCBI taxonomy): domain Eukaryota; kingdom Metazoa; phylum Chordata; class Chondrichthyes; order Carcharhiniformes; family Triakidae; genus Mustelus; species Mustelus asterias. Next base: position 31,500 of record NW_027592359.1, read on the forward strand.
AACATTTAACATGGAGCCTCACAAAGTATTGGTCGGACAAGCTAGAAAAAGTGCAGAAAAGATTTACTCGGATGCTACCGGGACTTGATGGTTTCAGTTATAAGGAGAAGCTGCATAGACTGGGGCTTTTTTCTCTGGAGCGTAGGAGGTTTAGGGGTGATCTTATAGAGGTCTATAAAATAATGAGGGGCAGAGATCAGCTAGATAGTCAATATCTTTTCCCAAAGGTAGAGGAGTCTAAAACTAGAGGGCATAGGTTTAAGGTGAGAGGGAAGAGATACAAAAGTGTCCAGAGGGGCAATTTTTTCACACAGAAGGTGGTGAGTTTTTGAAATAAGCTGCCAGAGGTAGTAGTAGAGTCGGGTACAATTTTGTCTTTTAAATACATTTAGGCAATTACATGGGTAAGATGGGTATAGAGGGATATGGGCTAAATGCAGGCAATTGGGACTAGCTTCAGGGTTTAAAAAAAAAGGATGGCATGGACAAGTTGGGCCAAAGAGCCTGTTTCCATGCTGTCAACCTCTATGACTCTATGACTATAAGCGATCAAAAGCCAAGATGAAGAGCTACGTTGTAAGGGGTGTCTTAAGGGGAAGTGGGGCAGATAAGTGAACGTAATAACTTCAATCAGGCCATTGAGGTTGGCCTATTGGAGTATGAACTCCCTGATTAGAGAGTCAATTGATGAGCCAATCAGGGAGTCTTTGCCTTGTACTTAACTGGGAGTGTCAGTTCCTCTGGCACCCCCGTAAATAGACTTCTGACTGATAGCACTCCGTGCACTGCTGTTGGAATTGTAAATAAAGGGATTTTGGTGAAGGGACTTCTGCCTCCGAAGACTTTTTCGAGTGAAGAGGTTTAGGGAGGGAATTCCAGAGCATAGGGCCTAGGCAGCTGCAGGAACAGCCACCAATGGTGGGATAAATGGGGAATATGCGGGAGGCTGGAATTAGAGGAAGGCAGAAAGGAAATGAAAGGATAGGGTGATGCCATGGAGAGTTTTGGATGCAAGGGTGAAAATTTTAATAGCCAGTGTAGGTCAGTAAGCACAGGGGTGAGGAACGGGACTGGGTGTGAGTTAGGATTTGGATAGCAGTTTTGTATGAGCTCAGGTTTATACAGGGTGAGAGACCCATGGCTAGGGAGGACAGCATTGGAGTAACAAATCTGGAGGGACAAAATCTTCCAACTGCAATGAACAAATAACAAAGAAAATTACAGCACAGGAACAGGCCCTTCGGCCCTCCAAGCCTGCACTGACCATGCTGCCCGACTGAACTAATACCACCTACTCTTCCGGGGACCATATCCCTCTATTCCCATTCTATTCATGTATTTGTCCAGACGCCACTTAAAAGTCACTATCATATCCGCTTCCACTACCTCCCCCGGCAGTGAGTTCCAGGCAGCCACCACCCTCTATGTAAAAAACATCTCCTTTAAACCTTGCCCCTTGCACCTTAAACCTATGCCCCCTAGTAATTGACTCTTCCACCCTGGGAAAAAGCTTCTGACTATCCACTCTGTCCATGCCCCTCATTATCTTGTCGACTTCTATCAGGTCGCCCCTCAACCTCCGTCGTTCTAGTGAGAACAAACCAAGTTTCTCCAACCTCTCCTCATAGCTAAGTTCCTGTGAAAATCCCCTAGTCGCCACACTCTAGCGCCTGCTCGGGTACACTGAGGGAGAATTTAGCATGGCCAACGAACCTAACCAGCACGTCTTTCGGACTGTGGCAGGAAACCGGAGCACCTGGAGGAAACCCACGCAGACATGGGGAGAACGTGCAGACTCCGCACAGACAGTGACGAAAGCCGGGATGTGAACCCAGGTCCCTGCGCAGTGCTAACCACTGTGCCACCATGCTACCACTGCTACAAGGGCAAAAATATTAAAAGGATATTTTAATCAAATTTGATGAATTAGGGTGGAAAGAGGTTCATTAACTTTGGGATAGTCCAGTTGGGCTGAATGGCCTATATCTGTGCCAGAACTGTGGTATAATCTAATGCATGTCTTTTGTTGATGGAATACATTGTCTGCTTTCCTGTGTAGAACATATGCTTCCATGTCTACTGATCATAGAACATCAATGGTGCCAGACCTCAAGTACATTTTCCATCTCTGATGGCCAAGAGAGGACCTGGCGGATAGCAGAGAAGAAAATCTGACAGATTTCCAGCCTTCCTCCAAACTGCAAAGCGTAGTCTGCAACCTCACACTGCAACAGCTGGATCATAAGCATGGAGCTGTTTCAAGTTAGCCACAACTTGACAACTATTTGGCAGCCATACTCAAAATGATTCACAGTCTGAGAACTGAAACTGGAAAAGGTCAAGGTGTCCAATGGTTCTATTTGGGAAGATATTGTTATGAAAGGATGGGGGAACGAGGGAGTTTCCAGAACTAGAAAAAGGACTTGACTGGGCCGAAACACTGTGTGAAATGAAGGTTATCCCACACCTCCTCCACAGTCATGTGTTTGGCCTTGTTAAGAGAAACATTTCATTCCAGTTTCAAAGAAGGAAAAAGAGTAAGTTGTAGCCTCTGCTCAAACTATAAATAAGCACATCTCAGCAGCAAAGAATTGTGGAATGGTTAAAGTCCACAATAAGACCAGCTCTTCGAAATGCCTATTCCAGTTAATCCCACCACCCTGCCCTATCCCTGCAGCCCTGAAACCTTTGCTAACCCTTCAACCAATTCTCTATTTCCCCTTTGAAATCCACGATTGAATCTGCCACCACCTTACCCTCCAGCAATGCATTTCAGACCCTAAACACTCACTGTATAAAACAGTTTTAGTTTATTTTAGTTTATAGCAATGCTTCTGGTTCTAGATCCTTCTGCTAATCAGAATTCCTCCCCACATCTCCCACCGAGGCGGGAGTTGTAATGAACCAGACTGTGCCTAGACACAGGATCCCGACCAACTCAGAGCAGGGGGGACAGAATTGGAGGTATGCAGAGATCTCAGTGGGTGGCAGGGTGGCAAAGTGGGCCAATGGGCATGGAAATGCCATAGCCTGACATAAGGGGCCATGAATGGTGGGTTGGGTGCCAAAGCTTGGCATAGGAGACATGGGAGTGGCCATGGGAACATGGGGTGGAACATGGAACATGAGTACATGAGCACTTGGCATGTCATAGCATTCAGGGCTAGGGGCCAAGTAGATGGAATTAGGAAGGAGATCAGGTGTTTCTCACATGTAGGTGGAGACTCAATGGGCCGAAGGGCCTCTTCTGCACTACATGATCCTATGATTCTATGGCGGGGCCTTACCTTGGCAGCACAGGCTTGAGGAAGACCTTTCAATTCAAGTTAAAATGATCCCTCTTGCAAACTGTGGGTCATGATTCCTCCGAGAGGCCTTGGAACTCATTAAAAACCTGACCAGGCTCCATGGATACTACAGGCGAGCAGGATATGCCCATCTTCGCAATGGAGCCGTCCAGGCCTGGGGTGCCAGATTGAGACCCTAACCTGGCCTGCACCCTTTAAGGGCACTCCCGAAAAACAGACAGCCTGGGAATGGGGCCAGGAATCCAGGAAGTGAGACCTGCCTGCCATTCTGAAAGGGAATAAGAAGTTTCACAACACCAGGTTAAAGTCCAACAGGTTTATTTGGCAGCACTAACTTTCGGAATCTCGCTCCTTCATCAGGTGAGTGAGGAGTTGTGTTCACAAACAGGGCAGATACAGACACAAACTCAATTTACAAGATAATGGTTGGAATGCGAGTCTTTACAGGTAATCAAGTCTTAAAGGTACAGACAATGTGAGTGGAGAGAGGGCCAAGCACAAGTTAAAGAGATGTGTATTGTCTTCAGCCAGGACATCTTCTCCGGAGTCTTCAACATGTCTTCGATGAAGACGAACATCTCGCCAAGGCTATCCCCACACCCCCACTTCTTGCCTTCAAACAACCGCACAACCTCAAACAGACCATTGTCCGCAGCAAACTACCCAGCCTTCAGGAGAACAGTGACCACGACACCACACAACCCTGCCACAGCAACCTCTGCAAGACGGATCATCGACACGGATGCCATCATCTCACGTGAGAACACCATCCACCAGGTACTCGGTACATACACTTGCAACTCGGCCAACGTTGTCTACCTGATACGCTGCAGGAAAGGATGTTCCGAGGCATGGTACACTGGGGAGACCATGCAGACGCTACGACAACGGATGAATGAACACCACTCGACAATCACCAGGCAGGTGTGTTCTCTTCCTGTTGGGGAACACTTCAGCGGTCACGGGCATTCAGCCTCTGATCTTCGGGTAAGCGTTCTCCAAGGTGGCCTCCATGACACACAACAATGCAGAATCGCTGAGCAGAAACAGATAGCCAAGTTCTGCACACATGAGGACGGCCTCAACCGGGATCTTGGGTTCATGTCACACTATCTGTAACCCCCATGACTTGCCTGGGCTTGCAAAATCTCACTAACTGTCCTGGCTGGAGACAATACACACCTCTTGAACCTGTGCTTGGCCCTCTCTCCACTCACATTGTCTGTACCTTTAAGACTTGATTACCTGTGAAGACTCGCATTCCAACCATTATTTTGTAAATTGAGTTCGTGTCTGTATATGCCCTGTTTGTGAACACAAGTCCTCACTCACCTGATGAAGGAGCGAGACTCTGAAAGCTTGTGCTGCCAAATAAACCTGTTGGACTTTAACCTGGTGTTGTGAGACTTCTTACTGTGCCCACTCCAGTCCAACGCCGGCAACTCCACATTCTGAAAGGGATCCAGAGTCAGTGCAAATACAGCCCACCGTGTTTTTTTTAAATCACAGAAACTAAAACCATTTACATTAAAACAAAAAGTTAACGCAGCCAATACTTTCTTCAGGCCAATAGAATCAAATCTAGCAGTTGGCCCTACCCTTTGATAAGGGGATTTGTGGTTAAGATATTGTGCAAACTTGTTATCAATGAGTTACTCAATCACTAGAGCAGGGAGCTTCTCCACTTGTTCTCACAGTGTGGACAGACACCTGCTAAAAGATATAATGATCTCTGGAAATTAAATACATTCCTGTCATTTTGTTTTCCAGATAACAGATTCTGGGGAAATCACCATCGACAAAAGTGGAAAGGCCTTTGAGAGTAGAATTCAGGAAAGGAATTGGCAGTGAGGTGGAAAACTGCTGGAACAATGCTGCAGCGTTGGAACAACTGGAATGGGGATTCCACAGTCTAGCATGCCCACCCCCATCTCCGCCACTTCCCTCCACACCCACCCACCACCAATCACCCCACAGCCCAACCCAGCTCCAAGTACAGGCCATATCAAAGGTAAGATTGTTGTGGTTTACAGGTGGCACAGTGATTAGCACTGCTGCCTCACAGTGCCAGTGACCAGGGTTCGATTCCTGGCTTGGGTAGCTGCCCGTGAGGAGTCTGCACATTCTCCCCGTGTCTGTGTGGGTTTCCTCCGGGTGTTCCGGTTTCCTCCCATAGTCCGAAAGATTAGGGTTAGGTGGGTTAGGTGCGTTGGCCATGCTAAGTTCTCCCTCAGTGTACCCGAACAGGTGCCGGAGTGCGGCAACTAGGGGATTTTCACAGTAACTTCATTGCAGTGTTAATGTAAGCCTACTTGCGACATTAATAAAAAAACTTTAAACTTAAACTTTCACTGGTTGTCACCATCAATAGAATGATGGGCCTCTCACCGTAGCCAAGAGAAGTACCTCTCCTAGATTGGTACAGAGCCGTGCACACCAGAGAGGCTGCTGGCTTGATCCCTTCTCCCTAAAGAATCATAGAATCCCTACAGTGCAGAAGAAGGCCATTCAGGCCATCGGGTCTGCACCAACTCTCTGACAGAGGATCCCACCCATGCCCTATCCCTGTAACCCCACATATTTACTCCACTAATCTCCCTAACCTACACATTTTGGGACACTAAGGGGCAATTTCGCTTGGCCAATCCACCTAACCCACACATCTCTGGACTGTGGGAGGAAACTGGAGCACCCGGAGGAAACCCACACCGACACAGGCAGAATGTGTAAACTCCACACAGACAGTGACCCGAGACTGGAATCGAACCCGGGACCCTGGCGCTGTGAGGCTGCAGTGCTAACCACTGTGCCACCGTGCCACCCAAGAGTTAGTGTCCGTGGGCTTCAGCACTGACTGGGAAGGGCAAAGAGAGGAAATCGCCTGGGTGTTCAACTCTTGATCGCCCTCCGGGGACCCAGTGAGGAAGGCACAGACAATAGGTGGTTATGTCTCAGTTTGCCCCTATGTTTGAATAGTAAATCAATTCTAATCAAGCCAAGGCAGGATGAATGGGGGTGGGGGGGTTGTTTGGGTGAGGTACAGGAGGGCAATTGGCCCTTTACAAGCCCCTGCACTTGCACGAGGAGAGTAATTTGGAAAGTAAAGTGGTTAAGACTTAAAAGAAATGTCACAAACGGTTGACAACTGGTATAAATTTCCACCATCCTTGTGTATACAATGCTTTTAACTATTTCTCTGTAACAGTCTGGCACAGACGACGAACATTTCACACAGGACTGACTTACCTGGTTTACACAGCCTCCACTACTGCTCTGATATGAGGGTTACATAATGAACCAATCCGTGCACAAATCCCATTAGCCAAACCCTGAGTGTATTTGGAAATCAGGTACAAGAGCTGCATAAATATTTGATCAAATGCGAGTCTCTGTTTTAAATTTCACTGCAGTTCACCGTGACGGAGAACTGGTAACAGGGACTGGGCCGCGGCAGCTTCATCACCCACAACACACAGCCAGCAAGAGGCAATCATTTTCCACCATCAGCCCTGTGATCGCTGACCGACATTGGCTGCTGGTTAAGCAAAGTAAAAAGCGTATTTATTAGTGTCACAAGTAGGCTTACATTAACACCGCAAAGAAGTTACTGTGAAAAGCTCCCAGTTGCCACACTCCGGCGCCTGCTCGGGGTTACACTGAGGGAGAATTTAAGCATGGCCAGTCCACCTAACCAGCACGTCTTTCAGACTGTGGGAGGAAACCGGAGCATCCGGAGGAAACCCATGCAGACACAACGAGAACGTGCAGACTCTGCGCAGACAGTGACCCAAGCTGGGAATTGAACCTGAGTCCCTGGCGCTGTGAAGCAGCAGTGCTAACCACTGTGCCACCGCAAGCAGCGCGTGGATTTTAAAATTCTAATCCAAATGCCTCATGTAGCCTCCTCCGTCCACACAACCTTCCCCGATGTCTGCGCTCCCCCAATTATGGCCAGCTGAGTGTCAGGTGTTTTAGTTGCCACGTTACTAGTGGGCATGCCATCGGCACTGTGGGTCAACCCACAGTAGATGGACTGCAGCGATTCAAGATGGCAGCTCACCACCACCTTTTCATGGGCAACTAGGGATGGGCAATAAATGCTGGCCAGCCAGTGACACCCATGTCCCACGAATGAATGAAAGAAACTTTCAGGCCAAGACCCTAAGCTCTGGAATTCAAACAGGTTGTTGTTATTATATAGAGAGCATGTCACCAAGCTCTCTGACTCAGAATAAAGACAGTGCTGTTTAGGTCTTGTGCAATGGGACACAGTGGGAGGTAATGAGTTGGCGGTTCTGTTTAAACCTCACTGAGGTCAACCAGGAGTGGACCTAAAGAGAGCTACTGTCTCCCTGTTGCCTGTTTTACACGACAGCACAAAGATAAGGCCGAATCCCGCCCCCTCCTGATCTCCGATCCCTGCAGCTGTGCAATATTTACTCCACAGACAGACAGAGGGAGGGAGGGAGGGAGGGGGAAGTCACTGACTCGCAACACGCACGTTAACTAAACAGATCCAGGGACGTTCAGCATCATCTGCAAAATGATCACCAAATTTGTTCCCCAACCCCAAACATCATCCATTTGCACAGTTTCCCCCCTCGAGTCTATTCGTTTCTCATACATTTTATCATTGATAATTCTTTCCATCTTTTTTGGCACATTATCATCACCTTTGAATTATAGACTCATAGAATCCCTACAGTGCAGAAGGAGGCCATTCGGCCCATCGAGTCTGCACTGACAACAATCCCATCCAGCCCCTTTCTCCGTAACCCCACGTATTTACCCTGCTAATCCACCTGACATTAAGGGCCAATTTAGCATGGCCAATGTACCTACCCACACGTCTTTCGGACTGTGGAAGGAAACCGGAGCACCTAGAGGAAACCCATGAAGACACGGGGAGAACGTGCAGGCTCCGCACAGACAGTGACCCAAGCCGGGAATCAAACGCAGGTCCCTTGCGCTGTGAGACAGCAGTGCTAACCACTGTGCCATCGTGGCACCCATATTTATGCATTTATGCAGCATCTTTAATACAGTAAATACATCCCAAGAGGGCGGCACGGTAGCACAGTGGTTAGCACTACTGCTTCACAGCTCCAGGGACCTGGGTTCGATTCCCGGCTTGGGTCACTGTCTGTGTGGAGTTTACACATTCTCCTCGTGTCTGCGTGGGTTTCCTCCGGGTGCTCCGGTTTCCTCCCAAAGTCCAAAGATGTGCGGGTTAATGGCCATGCTAAAATTGCCCCTTAGTGTCCTGGGATGCGTAGATTAGAGGGATTAGCGGGTAAAATATGTAGGGATATGGGGGTAGGGCCTGGGTGGGATTGTGGTCGGTGCAGACTCGATGGGCCGAATGGCCTCTTTCTGTACTGTAGGGTTTCTATGATTCTATGTGTCACACTCGTATAATCAAGGAAAGATTTGACATGGAGACATGCAAAGAGATATTGGAACAGATGCCCATAAGTCTAGTCAAAGAGATAAGTCTTAAGGAGTGTCTAAAAGGAGGAAAGTGAAGTAAAGAAGTGTAGGGTGGGGAATTCCAAAATTTCGGACCCGAGCAGTTGCAAGTGCAGCCAGCACCGATGGAAAAGAGGGATGCGCAAGAGGGGCGGAATTGGAAGAACGCAGAGACCTCAGTGGGTGGCACAGTGGTTAGCACTGCTGCTTCATGGTGCCAGGGACCTGGGTTCAATTCTGGCCTCGGGTCACGATCTGTGTGGAGTTTGCACATTCTCCCCGTGTCTGCGTGGGTTTCTTCTGGGTGCTCCCGCAGTCAAAGATGTGGATTGGCCATGCTAAGTAGCCCATTAGTGTCCCACGATGTGTAGGTTAGGGGGACTAGCGGGATAAAAACACGGGGTTACGGGGTTAGGGCCTGGGTAAAATGTGCTGTCGGAGAATTGGTGCAGACTCAATGGGCCGAATGGCCTCCCTTGGCACTGTAGGGACTCTACAGTTATGAAGCCTGCCCTCCTCATCAACCAACTGATGCACGTCAATCGAGCACAAGACACAAGGCTTCTGTAACTGAAGGCTTTTATTGTCTAACAATGGAACTATTTGAACACGAGTACACCATTCCAGACTGGAGGGGTCCCGCCCGAGCAGAGGGTCTTATACCTCTCCCAGGAGGCGGGGCCCGACTGGGATGTGCCATAACAGCAACAACCACAGGTGTATTAATCCCACAGTGTAAACACCCTAGCCCAACAACAACATTAGAACAACCCCACAGTGGTAACCAACGATGGTTCACCACATTCACCCCTCCTTTGAGAACAAAGGCCGGCGGGGTGCGAAAACAGACTATATATATATATTTTAAAAAATCAACAATCTACAAGTCCAGACGGTCTGGAGGACCGCACCGTCGTTGTGACCTCCTCAATACCGGCGGTGACACCGGAGCAGGTGCTTGCGGTGGCGTTCTCTCCAAAACAGCGTCCGGCTGTCCTCTCGAGGACTCACGGGCCAGTTGACCCTGATGAAGCGGTTGTGCAGGGGATCCCGGTACCTTCTGCGATGGCGCCGATCTCCGAGTCTCAGGCAAGCTGTACAGTGGAGTATAACTGTTATGCACTGGTCCCGGTGCTGACCGCGCCATGTCCGGGGGAGAAATAAGAGATAGGGGATTCGTGACTGGGGGTATGGGAGCGACAGGAGTTGCTACGTCCCCTGCGGGCGCCAGGTCTCGGATCGAGACTGTGTCCTCTCGCCCGTCAGGATATGCCACATAGGCATACTGAGGGTTGGCGTGGAGGAGGTGGACCGGTTCGACCAAGGGGTCGGACTTGCGGGCCCTTACATGTCGCCGCAGAAGGACGGGTCCTGGGTACGTCAACCAGGCTGGTAAAGATATCCCCGAGGACGACTTCTGAGGGAATGAGAACATCCTCTCGTGGGGAGTAGCATTGGTTGCCGTACACAGGAGGGAGCGAATGGAGTGAAGCGCATTTGGGAGGACCTCCTGCCAATGGGAGACTGGAAGGCCTTTGGACTTCAGCGCCAATAGGACAGCCTTCCAGACTGTAGCATTCTCTCTCTCCACCTGTCCATTGCCCCTAGGGTTGTAACTCGTGGTTCTACTAGAGGCAATCCCGTATGAGAGCAGGAATTGCCTCAAGTCATTACTCATGAACGACGAGCCCCTGTCGCTATGTATATAGCTGGGGTACCCGAACAGGGTAAAAAGATCACGGAATGCCTTGATCACCGTGGCAGTCGACGTGTCCGCACAGGGGACAACAAACGGGAACCGGGAGTACTCGTCTATGATGTTAAGAAAGTACACGTTCCGGTCTGTTGAGGGAAGGGGGCCCTTAAAATCCACACTCAGCCTCTCGAAGGGGCGAGTGGCCTTGACCAAATGTGCCCGGTCAGGTCGGTAAAAGTGCGGTTTGCATTCCGCGCAAATCCGACAGCTCCTTGTCACTGACCTGACGTCCTCCACCGAGTAAGGCAGATTGCGGGCTTTGATGAAGTGGTAGAGCCGAGTGACCCCAGGATGGCACAGGTCATTATGGAGGGCGTTCAAGCGGTCCTCCTGCATAGTAGCGCATGTTCCGCGCGAGAGGGCATCCGAGGGCTCATTGAGTTTCCCTGGACGATACATAATATCGTAATTATAGGTGGAGAGCTCAATTCTCCACCGCAAGATCTTGTCATTCTTGATCTTGCCCCTCTGCGCGTTACATAAACGCCACGGACCGCTGGTCCGTGATCAGGGTGAACCGCTTCCCTGCCAGGTAATGGCGCCAGTGTCTGACGGCCTCCACAATAGCCTGGGCCTCCTTCTCCACCGCTGAATGCCGAATTTCGGGACCTTGAAGGGTGCGGGAAAAAAACGCGACGGGCCTGCCTGCCTGGTTTAGTGTGGCGGCCAGGGCGAAATCAGATGCATCACTTTCCACCTGAAAAGGGATGGATTCGTCCACCGCGTGCATCGTGGCTTTCGCAATGTCGCTTTTCAATGCCTTGAAGGCCAATTGGGCCTCTGGCGTGAGTGGAAAAGTCGTGGACTTAATAAGCGGACGGGCTTTGTCCGCGTAGTTGGGGACCCACTGTGCATAATAGGAGAAGAAGCCTAGGCATCTCCTCAGTGCTTTTGCGCTAGCGGGCAAGGGAAGTTCAGCAAGGGGGCGCATACGGTCGGGATCAGGGCCAATGACCCCGTTTTCCACTACGTATCCCAGGATGGCTAACCGGCGCGTACGGAATACACACTTCTCCCTGTTGTAGGTCAGATTCAGGCGAGATGCAGTGCGCAAAAAGTTCTGGAGATTTGTGTCATGGTCCTGCTGATCATGGCCGCAGATGGTGACATTATCCAGGTACGGGAAGGTAGCCCGCAGCCCGTTCTGGTCCACCATTCGGTCCATAGCACGCTGGAAGACCGAGACCCCATTGGTGACACCAAATGGAACCCTAAGAAACTGATACAGATGACCATCCGCCTCAAAAGCCGTGTATTGTCGGTCCTCTGGGCGGATGGGGAGTTGGTGGTAGGCGGACTTAAGGTCTATGGTGGAGAACACCCGGTACTGCGCAATCTGATTGACCATATCAGATATGCGCGGGAGAGGATACGCATCCAGCTGCGTATATCGATTAATGGTCTGACTGTAATCAATGACCATCCGGGGTTTGTTCCCGCTCTTAACCACCACGACCTGTGCTCTCCACGGACTAACACTGGGCTGTATGATCCCTTCTTTGAGGAGCCGCTGAACCTCAGATCTGATGAAGATCCGATCTTCAGTGCTGTAACGCCTACTTTTAGTAGCGATGGGCTTGCAGCCTGGTACCAGATTCTTAAATAAAGAGGGTGTGGTGATCTTTAGTGTGGAAAGATTGCATGCGGGGCGCTTTGGACAATTTGGAGGCTGCGGCTGGTCCCCTACTGTCAGCGAAGGGAGTGGCCCACCGTACTGTAGGATCACACTCTTCATGTGGACCATAAAGTTTAGTCCGAGGAGAATTGGCGCGCAAAGATGCGGCAACACAAGGAGCCTGTATTGCTCGTAAATTGTGCCCTGCACTTTCAGAGTTACCACACAACGTCCTTGGATCGGTACAGACCGGGACCTTGATGCCATAGAAATTGTCTGTTTGGCAGGTAGAACCCGGAGTCCACACCTCTTTACAGTGTCAGGGTGAATAAAGCTCTCGGTGCTCCCGCTGTCAAACAGACAATAAACAGTACGACCATTTACCTTAATGTTCATCATTGAACAGTCAAGCCTGTGGTGCTTAGCCTGGTTCAGGGTGATCGACGCCACCGTTGGCCCTTGGACGTCACTGCAGGCAGCTGAGATCGATGCTGAGGACCCCTGCTGGTCGCTCCTGGTCGTCGTTGACCAAAATGGCCGCCCCCATGAATCGCACATGGTTAAGGGCGCCAAGCGTAGCGACTCCTGGTGGTCATCCTCCTCCGACTCCGCCGACCACAATGGCGTCGTCCTGGGCTCGCACGTGGACGGACCTCGTGGGTACTGCGACGCCGATGGAGATGATTCCCGTTCTGGAGGGTCACAGGCTGCACTGCCGTTCTTGGGCTTCGATCTGCAGACTTTCGCGTAGTGCCCCTTTTTACCGCATTGATTACAGACCACCGCTTTAGCAGGACACTTTTGCCGTGGATGCTTGGCTCCTCCGCAGAAATAGCACCGCGGGCCGCCTGGGGCTGCCGCCGTCGTCGGGTCGATATGGGAGCACGAGCCCGTGGGGCGAGGAGGGATTTGTGACTGCTCCTGCCACGTTGTCTCCACGTGGTCCTCCGGATACAGGGCCAAGCTCTTCGACGCCGCCTCCAGCATTTCAGCCATCTCCATAGCTTGGGTCAGGTTGAGATTCCCCTTCTCCAACAGCTTGAGCCGGATGTACGAAGACCCTACCCCTGCCCCAAACGCATCTCGGGCGAGGTCGTACATGTACTGCTCAGCCGACACAGCTTTGCAGTCGCAGCCCCTGGCAAGCTGCAAGAGCTCATTGGCGTAATCCTCCATGGTTTCGCCCGACTGCCGACGTCGTGTAGCGAGGAGGTAACGAGCGTGGATCTCGTTGGGAGGTCTCGTGTAGCGCTTTTTCAAAAGCTCGAGGGCCCTCGGGTAAGTGGTGGCCGCACGAATCGCAAGGTAGACAGTGTCGCTTACCCTCGCATGGAGGACCTGGAGTCTGTCGTCATCCGTGGTGATCGCTGCAGAGGCTGCCAGGTAGTCCTCGAAACACTTCAGCCAGTGGTCGAAGGTGTTAGAGGTGCCGACCGCACGTGGATCCAGCGTCAGACGCTCTGGCTTTAGCATTTGTTCCATACTCTCCTTTCCGTCGAGTGTTTAATGTTAGACAATAAAATTGATGCGTGACAATCGAGCACGAAACACAAGGCTTCTGTAACTGAAGGCTTTTATTGTCTAACAATGGAACTATTTGAACACGAGTACACCATTCCAGACTGGAGGGGTCCCGCCCGAGCAGAGGGTCTTATACCTCTCCCAGGAGGCGGGGCCCGACTGGGATGTGCCACAACAGCAACAACCACAGGTATATTAATCCCACAGTGTGAACACCCTAGCCCAACAACAACATTAGAACAACCCCACAGTGGTAACCAACGATGGTTCACCACACCAACTTTCCATTATCCAACTACAACACACACAAAAAATACTTTCACACCAGTCTCACTGAGATAAAGTTACATGAGCCATCGTGGCTGCACTTGCTATTTGACTGTGCTAACATGTAGCAGCTGTGTACAATATTCTATTCATGCTGTTGGTATAAAATAACTTCGACATAATGCATTTGATTTTGCTTAGGCCGAGATTAAGCCTTCGATTGATCATTTTGCTCGCTGTGGTATTCCTTCCACCTCTGATTCCTGGCACATTTTCCTTCAGCTAATGGTATAGCTATCTTTTAAATGACAACAACTTCCTCCCTGAACTTCGTCAGCTCACAGTCCTACACAACAAAGTGTGAGATAGGGAGCTGGAGATGTTTAGGGATGAAATTCCAGAGATTAGGCCATTGGCAGCTGAAGGCGCGGCTGTAACTGGTCGAACAATTAAAGTTCAGGGGGGAACAAGAGGCCCGAGGAACTTGGAGGGGAAGTGAAGGAGAGGGTGGGGTGTGGGTGAGGGTGGGGGATGGTGGTGAGTGGGGGATGGTGGGGAGTGGGGGACGGTGGCAGATGGTGGGGAGTGCGGGATGGTGGGGAATGGGAGGTGGTGGGGAGTGGGGGATGGTGGGGAGTGGGGGATGGTGGGGAGTGGGGGATGGTGGGGAGTGGGGGATGGTGGCGGGTGGGGAGTGGGAGATGGTGGGGAGTGGGGGATCGAGGGGAGTGGAGGGTGGTGAGGAGTGGGGGTGGTGGGGAGTGGGGGATGATGGGGAGTGGTGGGGAGTGGGGGGTGGTGGGGAGTGGGGGATGGTGGGGAGTGGGGGATGGTGGGGAGTGGGGGATGGTGGGGAGTGGGGGATGGTGGCGGGTGGGGAGTGGGGGATGGTGGGGAGTGGGGGGTGGTGGGGAGTGGGGGGTGATGGGGAGTGGGGGGTGGTGGGGAGTGGGGGGTGGTGGGGAGTGGGGGGTGGTGGGGAGTGGGGATGGTGAGAGATGGTGGGGAATGGGGGGATGGGGAGAGGGGGATGGTGGGGATGGTGGGGAATCGTGCAGAGTGAGGGATGGTGCAGAATGGGGTGGTGGGGAGAGGGGGATGGTGAGGAGTTGGGGGTGGTGGGGAGTGGGGGATGGTGGGGAGTGGGGGGTGGTGGGGAGTGGGGGGTGATGGGGAGTGGGGGGTGGTGGGGAGTGGGGGGTGGTGGGGAGTGGGGATGGTGAGGGATGGTGCAGAGTGAGGGATGGTGCGGAATGGGGTGGTGGGGAGTGGGGGATGGTGGGGAATGGGGGGGTGGGGAGTGGGGGATGGTGGGGATGGTGGGGAATGGGGGGGTGGGGAGGGGGGGTGGTGGGGAGTGGGAGGGATGGGGGATGGTGGGGAGTGGGGGGGATGGTGGGGAGTGGGGGGGTGGGGAGTGGGGGTGGTAAGGAGTGAGGGGTGGTGGGGAGTGGGGGGTGGTGGGGACTGGGGGGTGGTGAGGAGTGGGGGCTGGTGGGGAGTGGGGGCTGGTGGGGAGTCGGGGATGGTGGGAAGTGGGGGATGGTGGCGGGTGGGAGGTGGTGGAGGGTGGGGGTTGAGGAATGGGGGGTGATGAGGAATGGGGAGTGGTGGGGAGTGGGGGTTGGTGGGGAGTGGGGGATGGTGGGGAGTGGGTGATGGTGGAGGGTGAGGGGAGTGGGGGGTGGTGGGGAACGGTATTGCAGTGCCGGGAGAGTTAGAGATTGAGAGAAAAACAATTCAATTGATTTTGCATGTATGTATTTTACATTATCACCTCTTGTATGAAAAAAATACGTTCTGTCTTAGTTGTCAATTAGTTTAACTCCAGTACAATTCCAGGGTAAATATGGCTCTCCTCAATAGTTTCTGCTCTGCTCTAAAGCAAACATTTACCCCTGTACCATCAAGTTGTGAGTGCTGACCCCATCTATCCAATTGAGGCGGACACGCTGGGATCGTTTAAGACTTATCTAGATAACCACATGAACAGACTGGGAATAGAGGGATACAAAAGAATGGTCTCGTGGGCACATGAGCGGCGCAGGCTTGGAGGGCCGAAGGGCCTGTTCCTGTGCTGTATTGTCCTTTGTTCTTTGATTCTTTCCATTCTGTCAAATACTCCACCAGACCAATTCCTTTAACACCTTTATCTCCTGGGAATATAACCCAGTTTGCCAAGTCAAACTACAACTCAGTCCTCAGTTCCCAAGCAAGGAATGGGACCCGGGTCCCGGGCACCGTGAGGCAGCAGTGCTAACCACTGTGCCACCGTGCCGCCTATCTCATCCCAAGAAGGGTATGGGGTATGGGAGAACGGAGGAGAGGGGTGGCAGGAGGAGAAGGTGGGGCGGTGGAGGCTGCACTGACTAAAAATGAACACAATGGGGGGTCATTTTAAAAGCAAGCGCAATTCTGGAAAACACAAGACTTTCTTGAAATGCACGCTCTGAGCGGAAATCCGCCTTTGCATTGAAGCATTTGGGAACATTTTCATTCCGAGTGTGAGGCAGGATGCAATAAATCCTTTCATCACTTGAAAATCATATGCTCAGTCTTTTCGGGGCATTGGGGGAATCGTTACAATCCTGTTTGGGATGGTTAACATTTCAACTTAACAAGTGCAGCCGCCTCGTTTGAACCAACAGAACACTGTGCCACAGGATTTCACATTTGTAAACAAAAACAAACTTTATTGCATATGAAAGACTTAAAACAAAACAACCATTATTAACAATATGGTTTATAATCACCTTTATTATACACTTAGTTTTACTTCTTAATTCCCCCAAGAACAATTTAATACTTTATGATATCTTACAGTTACTTACTTCTGCGGGACCTTCAAAAGGTATGCCACAGTCCTCTAGAATTCATTTTAATTCTCATTTGCTCCTGCTATTCATTGAGGTAAGATTCCTTGCGTAATATCTCTCCTCTGTGGGTGCCTCAGCCGCTTGTTCCCTGGTTGCTGTTGTAATGTGGTCAGGGCAGCAAACCGATCCCACTTACCCAACATAAATTGGGGTTCAGTAGCACTCTCGCTTCGCCATCAGAAAGGTTGTGGGTTGACGTCTTATTCCAGATACTTAAAGCAGATTGACACTCCAGTGCAGTACAGAGCTAGAAGTGTTGTCTTTTAGCTGAGACCTTAAACCAAGCTCTCTCAGGTGGATGTATCTCTGAGAAAGATAAGGCTGTTAATCTCTGGAGTCCTAGCCTATTGTTGTACCTCAAAACAGATCATTTGGCCATTCTTTTGTCACCCTGCTGTTTATGGCAGCTTGCTGTCTTGCTAAACTGGCTGCTGCACATCCGACATAACAGCTGTGATTACTTTAAAAGTAGGGCATTGGCTATAAAATGCTTTGCAGTGTCCTGAGGTCATATAAATACGGGTCGTTCTGTCAACAGTCCCTGACTCTGCCAGTCCTATCCATGTTAATCATGCATGGCTCAAACTTAGTACTCATCTCTCAGTTAGAATGTCATGAGTTCAGGTCCCAAGCCTGAGACTTGGGCATAGATTATATATGGATACGGAAGTGTCAGCAGTGCTACCTTTCACCTGAAACATTCAGCCAAAAGCACTGTCCACTCAGGTTAATATAAAAGGTCCCATCGCATTATTTTAAAGAACAGTAGAGATCTTCCCCATGGCCCGGCCAATATTTATTCTTCAATCAACATCATTAAAAATAGATTATATGATCATGATCACATTGCTGTTTGTGGGAGCTTGCTGTGTACAAATTGACTGCCCTGCTTCTTACATTATAACAACCACTCAAATAAACTTTACTGACTGTATACAGCTTTGGGATATCCTGAATTTGTGAAATCACTGCATAAATGCAAGTCTTCTTTCCCTCCATCCAGATTTCTGCCACACCTCACATCCTGTTTGTGTTATATGTGCATCCCCTGAGCAAATAGATTGAATTTGCTCTCAGGTCAAGAAGAGTTTGGTATGTCGACTATGACTCTCACCAGCTTCTACAGCTGCACCATAGAAAGCATTCTTTCTGGTTGTATCACAGCTTGGTATGGCTCCTGCTCTGCCCAAGACCGCAAAAAACTACAAAGTGTCATGAATGAAGCCCAGTCCATCACTCAAACCAGCCTCCCATCCATTGACACTGTCCACACTTGCCACTGCCTCGAAAAAGCAGCTAGCATGATCAAGGATCCCACGCACCCCGGACATTCTCTCTTCCACCTTCTTCTGTCGGGAAAAAGATACAAAAGTCTGAGGACACACACCAACCGACTCAAGAATGGCTTCTTCCCTGCTGCCATCACACATTTGAATGGACCTACCTCGCACTACGTTGATCTTTCTCTACACCCTAGTTATTACTGTAACACTACATTCCGCACTCTCTCCTTTTCTTCTCTATAAATGGTATGCTTTGTCTGTATAGTCACAGTAAGAAGTCTCATAACACTGGGTTAAAGTCCAACAGCTTAATTTGGTATCATGAACTATTGGAGCACTGCTCTTTCAGCAGGTGAGTGCTATTTAGTCTGTGTCGATATGCACGATCTTATTGGAGATCCTCTCCACTTTGAGCCAGCGATTTGTGGTGTCAGTGGTCGCCATGATGTGGAGATGTCGGCGTTGGACTGGGGCAGGCACAGTAAGTGAGTGGATGAAGGAGCAGCGCTCTGAGAGCTCGTGATACCAAATAAACCTGTTGGGACTTTAACCTGGTGTTGTGAGACTTCTTACTGTGCCCACCCTCGTCCAACGCCGGCATCTCCACATCTTGTCTGTGTAGTGCGCAAGAAACAATGCTTTACACTGTATACCAATACATATGACAATAATAAATCAAATCAAATCAAATCAAAGACGTACTCCCTGACCCCAGCGTTTTACAAGATAACCAACACCCATTACTGAAAGGAAAGCTGTGTGAAAGCTACTGTTAGCTGGCGGGTGGGCACAGAACGGTTATTGTGCTGACATGCGAGAGCTGAAGGGTTTATCGTTGTATTTTTAAACACTCTGAGGCAGCTTGTCTTCAGGACTGTAGGAGGTGGTTTTGAACCGCCCCGCACCCACCCTGATCCCGGGACAGGTGACTCATGCACAAAGCTAAAGTGCCGGTGTTCCTTTAACAATGCCTCCATTTTGAAGATTATTCTGGCAAATGTCAAAACTATCGGTCAGTTTATCTTGGGTCGACCGCCTGATTTAGAATAAGTGGATTGGAATGGGACAAGCTGTATTGAAAGGACAAGCTAAGTGACTGTTGTGAAACGGTAGCACAATTCTGACAGCCTGCAAAACAATCTCACCCCCTCAACGGGTTCTCCTGCTTACAAAAGCATGAATTTTTCAAGCAGGAAAACCACCTCATGCTCAAAAGGCTCGTTCATAGAATCATAGAATCCCTACAGTGCAGAAGAAGGCCACTCGGCTCTTCGAGTCTGCACTGATAACATCCCACCTAGGCCCTATCCCCGATATTTATCCTGCTAATCTATGTATCCCAGGACACTAAGGGGCAATTTAGCATGGTCAATGCACCTAACCCGCACATCTTTGGACTGTGGGAGGAAACCCATGCAGGGGGGAATGTGCAAACTCCACACAGACAGTGACCCAAGCTGGGAATCGAACCCAGGCCACTGGAGCTGTGAGGCAGCAATGCTAACCACTGTGCCGCCCTTCTTTTTTCATAGATTAATTCAATAATAACTTTGAAATAAAATTTTATATATACATACTATAATGGGATTAAGACCTCACATTGTATATATTTTTTATAACATATAAATATCCTGATGGTCAATTATAAAATTCCAAACTTGGACAAAGCTATTTTAAAATGACTGAAGCTATGTCAGACTGTGACCCTGAATACCATAGCAGTATCACAGAAACTTGCATCTCGTTGTCTCTGAAGAGGCCCTAATGACCCCCTGTGGACTGCAGAAAGCTAGTGCAAAAAGAACAATGGAAAGGCCATGTGTATTTCATAAGCCAGGCCTGGCCAGCTAGAGCCTATTTATCTGCTAGGACAAAGGACCACCTGCAATCTTCCTTCCAGGTTTTAATGGTTGGAACATTTAACAATCTCAGGGATCCAGACAAAAGGAAACTCTTCATTTGTCAAAGCCAGGGTGGAGAAATGGGAGTCATGTGACAGGTTCCTCTAGCTGATGAAGCTATTGCTTCCATACTGAAAACTCAGTCTGCCATCTACAAGCAGCAGTGCAGAAAAAGGGGCTTTGCACAGGTTTCAATACCTGGCTCCATCTACACTGTTTCTCCTGGAACTCTGTACCATCACCTACAAGACTGATTCATTTCCTTGTGCCTATTTCATAAAGAACATAAGAACATAAGAACTAGGAGCAGGAGGAGGCCATCTGGCCCCTTGAGCCTGCTCCGCCATTCAATAAGATCATGGCTGATCTTTTCGTGGACTCAGCTCCACTTACCCGCCCGCTCACTATAACCCTTAATTCCTTTACTGTTCAAAAATGTACCTATCCGTGCCTTAAAAACATTCAATGAGGTAGCCTCAACTGCTTCACTGGGCAGGGAATTCCACAGATTCACAACCCTTTGTGTGAAGGCGTTCCTCCTCAACTCAGTCCTAAATCTGCTTCCCCTTATTTTGAGGCTATGCCCCCTAGTTCTAGTTTCACCCGCCAGTGGAAACAACTTCCCTGCTTCTATCTTATCTATTCCCTTCATAATCTTATATGTTTCTATGAGATCTCCCCTCACTCTTCTGAATTCCAATGAGTATAGCCCCAGTCTACTCAGTCTCTCCTTATAAGCCAACTCTCTCAACTCCGGAATCAACCTAGTGAATCTCCTCTGCACTCCCTCCAGTGCCAGTATATCCTGTCTCAAGTAAGGAGACCAAAACTGTACACAGTACTCCAGGTGTGGCCTCACCAGCACCTTATACAGCTGCAACATAATCTCGCTGTTTTTAAACTCTAGCAATAAAGGACAAAATTCCATTTGCCTTCTTAATTACCTGCTGCACCTGCCTGCACCTGCACCTGCCTTGAGAAGTCCTTGAGATTCCTGCAGAAGGACATCCAGGTCCCTCTGCACAGCAGCAGGCTGCAATTTTTAACCATTTAAATAATAGTCCATTTTGCTGTTATTCCTACCAAAATGGATGACCTCACATTTACCAACATTGTACTCCATCTGCCAGACCCTCGCCCACTCACTTAGACTATCTATATCCCTTTGCAGACTTTCAGCGTCCTCTGCACACTTTGCTCTGCCACTCATCTTAGTGTCATCTGCAAATTTTGACACACTACACTTGGCCCTCAACTCCAAATCATCTATGTAAATCGTAAATAATTGCGGTCCCAACACTGATCCCTGAGGCACACCACTAGTCACTGATCGCCAACTAGGAAAACACCCATTTATCCCCACTCCTTATTTTCTGTTAGTTAACCAATCCTCTATCCATGCTAATACATTACCCGTAACACCGTGCACCTTTATCTTATGCAGCAGTCTTTGGTGCGGCACCTTGTCATTGTGTCAAGTCAAGTCAACTCTATTGGAAAAGTGAATTATAGAGCATCAGTTTTCAACCTACTGACCTCAGTGAAGGAATACCTCATTCGACTTTGATTCTGGACAATAATTCTTTTCTCCCTGCTCTTTGCCCTTTCTTTTCTCTATCCCTCTTTTACTGTATTAGTGCACAGGGAGCTATGTTGTGACCACCTTCCTGCAGGTGAGTGTGTGTAAATAAACTAACCCGTTGAGTTCATCCTATGTCGAGTTTCCTGTGGAGTTATTCGTAGAAATTGGATCACTCTAAAACTGAGAGGTTGGGGAAATATGCCACTGCTTATTCAGGAGGAAGCAAATCAAAATACCTTTCAGTTTATGAATAAAGTTTATTTCTAAAGTTGATTCATTAGTCATAAAGAGGCCTACATTAACACTGCAATGAAGTTACTGTGAAATTCCCCTGGATCGGTAGTGAGAGAAGAAATCAGAGTTCTTTAAAATAGCCCCCCCCCCCCCCACTCCTGTTTGTAACAATATGGCTTTCAAGGGAAATTAGAGATAGTATTAGGTTTAAAAAAGAAGCATATAAATTGACAAGAATAAGCAATAGACTTAAGGATTGGGAACAGTTTAAAATTTAGCAAAGGCAGACCAAGGTATTGATTAAGAAGGGGAAAATAGAGCATGAAAGTAAGCTAGCGGGGAACATAAAACTGACTAAAAGTTTCTATATGTATGCAAAGAAAAGATAATTGACAAAAATGAATGTAGGCTCCTTACAGTTAGAAACAGGGGAATTCATGATGGAGAAGAAATGGCCAAAGAACTAAATTCGTACTTTGCTTCAGTCTTCACAAAGGAAGGCATGAATAACGTAACAGAGATTCTGAGAGAAACAAGTTTTAGTGAGGAGCTGAAGGAAATCGGTATTAATAGAGAAATGGTTTTGGAGAAATTAATAGGATTGAAGATGGATAAATCTCCAGGGCCTGATAATCCTTATCTCAAAGTATTTAAGGAAATGGCCCTGGAAATAGAAGATCCATCGGTGGTTATTTTCTAAAATTCTTTGGACTCCGGTTCCTACAGATTGGAGGGTGGCTAATATAAGGTCACTGTTCAAACAGGGAGGTATAAAGAAAACAGGGAACTATAGATCGGTGAGCCTAACGTTGTTAGTAGGGAAGTTGCTAGAACTCATTACCAAGGATTTCATAACTCAGCATTTGGAAAGCAGTGGCATAATCAGAGACAAAGTCAGCATGGATTTATGAAAGGGAAATCATGTTTGACAAATCTACTGAAATTCTTTGAGGATGTAACTAGTTCAGTTGACCAGGGAGAACTAGTGGATGTGGTTTATTTAGACTTTCAGAAGACTTTTGACAAGGTTTCACATGGCAGATTACTATATAAAGAGGAAGCGCATGGGATTGTGGGTCATGTCTTGAGATGGATAGAAAGCTGTTTAGCAGACGGGAAGCAAAGAGTTAGAATAAGTGGGTCTTTTTCCGATTGGCAGGCAGTGGCTAGTGGGGTACCGCAGGGATTTGTGCTAGGATCCCAACAGTTCACATTATATATTAATGACTTGGACAAGGGAACTAAATGTATTTTCTGCAGATTTGTAGATGATACAAAGTTAGGTGGGAGGGTGAGCTGTGAGGAGGATACAGGGATGCTTCAGCATGATTTGGACAGACTGAGTGTGTGGGCATATGCATGGCAGATGTAGCATAATGTGGATAAATGTGAGGTTATCCACTTTGGTAGCAAAAATAGGAAGGCAGATTATTAATTGAATAGGTCTAAATTGAGAGAGGTGGATACTCAGCGAGACCTTGGAGTCCTCGTGCATCAGTCGCTGAAAGTAAGCGCGCAGGTACAGCAGGTAGTAAAGAAAGCAAATGGTATGTTGGCCTTCATAGCGAGATGATTTGAGTATAGGAATCGATGTGTTTTACTGAAATTGTACAGGGCATTGGTGAGGCCACACCTGGAATATTTGGTGCAGTTTTTGTGTCCTTACATGAGGAATTATATCCTTGCTGTAGAAGGAATGCAGGCTGGTTTACCAAGCTGATTTCTGGGTCGGGAGGACTGTCATATGAGTAGAGACTAAATTGGTGAGGATTATATTCATTGGAGTTCAGAAGAGTGAGAGGGGATTTCATAGAAACTTATAAAATTCTAACAGGATTAGATACAATGGATTCAGAATGAATGTTCCCAATGGTGGGGGAGTCCAGAACTAGGGGTCATAGTTTGAGGATAAGGGAATTTACTGTCAACGTAATGGTGAGGCTAATGGAGCTCATTGTTACTCATCCATAAATCATTGCAGCAACTTCTGATGAAAGGCAGATGCCTGAGGGATGCCATTCAGCTGTTAAGCTTCCCAAAACTAGTGACACGCTGTCAGGTTAACTACTAGTATGCACCGAATAGTTTGAAGCTCATGTACTTGCATGGTGAATATAAATTAAATTCACCACAGAAAGTTAGAGCATTTCAGTCAGTTGGTCCGTGACCTCAGACTTTTGTATCTTTTTCCCGAAGGTGGAAGAGAGAATGTCCGGGGTGCGTGGTGTCCTTAATTATGCTGGCTGCTTTTCCGGGGCACAATTCTGTGATTCTGTGAAGTGTGGGCTATTAATCCTTCAGCTTTTAGTGATTGTTGGAGATTTTTTAATAACAAACTATTTTTTGAAACAAAAGTTTCAGTAAAAATAAAACACTTTTTCACTCTCTTTTAATCCCATCTTTCTCCAAATTGACATTGAATTCACCATTCCAACTCGCACTTTTGTGTTCAGACGCTGTGCTGTCCAATCCCAGTTCTTTGACAGGTCCAAGATACCCTGTAGATGCCATGGCACTGTTTCTGTCTCCAACTTGCTCTGCAAAAATCTCGTGGAATTTAATGTTCCGTGAGTGATCAATGTTGCTCAGTCAGCAGCGACAGTACATTCTGACCCACTACTGGCTTTTCCAAACCAAAACAAGCTCAAGTTCCTGATAACTGGAGTCATCTTCGTTTTGCTACTGTTACTTTAACACCCACTTCAGGTGGCCCCTTTCTTTTGTCCTGTCCATTTCAACATGCGGCAAGGTGGCACAGTGGTTAGCACTGCTGCCTCACAGCGCCAGGGAGCCAGGTTCAATTCTAGCTTGGGTCACTGTCGATGCGGAGTCTGTATGTTCTCTATGTGTCTGCGTGGGTTTCCTCCGGGTGCTCCTGTTTCCTCCCACAGTCCGAAAGATGTGCTGGTTAGGTGCATTGGCCACGCTAAATTCTCCGTCAGTGTACCCGAACAGGCGCCGGAGTATGGCAACTTGGGGATTTTCACAATAACTTCATTGCAGTGTTGATGTAAGCCTACTTGTGACTAATAAATAAACTTTACTTTATACTTGAATAAATCCAACAAGAATAAAATCCAAATCACAGGAAAAGAAAAGGATCAGGATTCCAGGTCCAAATTGAATATTTAATAAGTGTTGAGGGGGGTATGAAACAAAATGCGGATGCAGCACTCACAGAATGGACCAGAATGATTAATGACTAAACCCCCAGAAGATTAACACTGCCTAATCATACAAACAAGGTCTATCATAAGACTGGGTGGGTCCTAATTAAACATGAATCATTGTGCCTGATCAATAAGGAGTCACTTACTAACAATCTATGTCCAGTAGAGGCATAGATTGAACTGTCAAAATCCGAGGAAGAAAAATACAACAAAATTGGCCATTTATCTCCTGGCAGAACAGTCTCTAGAAGTTGACAGGC